>NC_056730.1:739141582-739366582 GCF_019279795.1 Protopterus annectens | reverse complement strand
AAAGCAAGCAACACTAACAATTTCATACCAGGAAAAAGAAACACAGTCATAACCCAACAGCACAAGCAATTTAATATTAAATCGATGAACGCTACAATAATGCAAATTGACTAGAAGTTAACGAAAGTGAAGTGATGAGCACTGAAATAATACGCTAATGTTAAGGCAGAAGACCAAAACGCCTAGTAAAAGAATAAGGAAGTAGATAAAGGGCAGAGAGAAAGAGAATACAGGTTAACCAAGTGGTTAGTAAATAGTTCTGAACATACATCTATAAATCATGGAAAAGGACTAGAAAATACAGACAATGGAACACTATTGTGATGTAATAGCTTTTATTGGACCAGCACAGGTTTTGCAATTACTTGAGTTTTCAAGCTGGCATTAGCCCTTCATCAGGAGTTATTAAATTATTTAGGTTAGATACAGTGTTTAAATATCCCCTTGTGCCTAGAAGGGGAACTACATCATTTACTTCCGATTGGCTAAAAAAGAAAACTTGAAAAACACCAGTGTGGAAAAATTGTAGCCTGGACTACACCTCAGAGACAGACACTGTGTGTGTACATGAGAGACAGAATGAGAGATACTGAAACTGTAGAAGGCAAGAGGTCATGTCAAGCTATAAAAATCAAGGTTTGGCACAATACATTAGAGTTAGTGTCCATTTGGCAAAGTAGACTGTTGTGACATTTAATTAAACAGCAAATCTCAAAACTAGCATTTTGTAAGGAATGTTAAATCCAGAGAAAGAAAACAATAAATTATAATTTGTAAGTAGTTTGTAAAAGCAAGCAATCTTTGTGAGGTAGATGTTTTAGTTAACATAAATAGATTTTGCCTTACAGACAAGTTTGTCACTGGCTTAGAACCACCAAAAATCATACTAGGTGATTAATAAAACAAAAATTCCAAAAAGGTAAAGTCACCACAACACCCAGACATACACAGAAGTACACTTTTATTAATAAATTAAATAAAACAACAAAGGACTTAGCACTTTTGCCTACATACACTTAGGCATTACTAGAGTCAAAGACACATCTCCATAGGTTCCCTTATAAAGTATAAGTCAATTGGATTACATAGTCAATTAAACAACTAAGAAAAAGTCAATCCCCTTCTTAAAGGAATACCATCAGGCTGCCTATATTAATTAAAACTCAGTAAATAACTCTTCTAAAAATAATTATAATACATACAAAATAGTAAAAACTTATTTAAGTACATTATGTAATTCATCAAACCATCCGCGGTGGTGGTGCTGCGGTAGCGTTGTCGCCTCCCAGCAAGACATTGCCCCATTCGATTCTCGGCTAGATCATCTTCTGTGGAGACATGCATGAATGGGCGTACCTTCGTTGAAGGTTGTGCGTTAGGGCCAGCAACTCAGCACGTAAAAATCAACTGCCAATCATTAGCGGACCGGAGTTCCGCTGTGGCGACCCCTAACCGGGAAAAGCCGAAAGGCACAACAACAACATGTAATTCATCAAACCTGCAACAACCTTAATTTCAATAATGATGAAGCCCTGAGATTATATGGTGAAAGCACTTGGGATTTACTATTAAAGTTTTTCCAGTTCATTGATTGCGGTCGTACCACTGTGGTGGTGTTTTTATTTTTATTTTCTTTTGTATTTATGTTATGGGGCTACATGATGCCTTGTAAACGAGGCATAGATCTGCTCTTAACAGCCTGTATGAGACAGAATGCTGGGATAAGCTTTGAGGCGGTCTGCATAGGACATGTAATTTACACCCTGTATTCTTTTGGTGGTATGTAGAATGACGTTGGTGATCAAGAAGAGGAGGAGGAGTGTGAAAGCTGTGCCAAGGATTAAATGGTGGAAGTTAAAAAAGGGTGATTGTGAAGTGGAGTTTAGGGAAGAGTTAAGACAGGCACTGGGAGGCAGTGGAGAGTTACCGAATAGCTGGGTAACTACAGCAGAACTAGTAAGGGTGACTGCTAGAAAGGTGCTTGGTGTGACATCTGGACAGAGGAAGGAGGACAAGGAGACCTGGTGGTGGAATGAGGAAGTACAGGAGAGTATACAGAGGAAGAGGCTGGCGAAGAAGAAGTGGGATTGTCAAAGAGATGAAGAAAGTAGACATGAGTATAAGGAGATGAGGCGCATGGCAAAGAGAGAGGTGGCGAAAGCTAAGGATAGGGCATATGGAGAGTTGTACGAGAGATTGGACACTAAAGAGGGAGAAAAGGACCTGTACCGATTAGCTAGACAGAGGGACAGAGCTGGGAAAGATGTGCAGCATGTAAGGGTGATAAAGGATAGTGAGGGAAAGGTACTCACAAGAGAGGAGAGTGTGTTGAGTAGATGGAAAGAGTATTTTGAGAGGCTGATGAATGAAGAGAATGAGAGAGAGAGAAGGTTGGATGATGTGGGGATAGTGAATCAGGAAGTGAAACAGATTAGCAAGGAGGAAGTAAGGGCAGCTATGAAGAGGATGAAGAATGGAAAGGCTGTTGGCCCAGATGACATACCAATGGAAGCATGGAGGTGCTTAGGAGAAATGGCAGTGGAATTTCTAACTAGATTGTTTAATGAAATTTTGGAAAGTCAGAGGATGCCTGAGGAGTGGAGAAAAAGTGTTTTGGTACCTATCTTTAAGAATAAGGGTGATGTGCAGAGCTGCAGTAACTACAGAGGGATAAAACTGATTAGTCACAGCTTGAAGTTATGGGAAAGAGTAGTGGAAGCAAGGTTAAGAAGGGAGGTGATGATTAGTGATCAGCAGTATGGTTTCATGCCAGGAAAGAGCACTACAGATGCAATGTTTGCTCTGAGAGTGTTGTTGGAGAAATACAGAGAAGGTCAGAAGGAGTTGCATTGTGTCTTTGTAGACTTGGAGAAAGCATATGACAGGGTGCCTAGAGAAGAGTTGTGGTATTGTATGAGGAAGTCAGGAGTGGCAGAGAAGTAAGTAAGAGTGGTACAGGATATGTACGAGGATAGTGTGACAGTGGTGAGGACTGCAGTGGGAGTGACAGATCCGTTTAAGGTGGAGGTGGGATTACATCAAGGATCAGCTCTGAGTCCTTTCTTATTTGCAGTGGTGATGGACAGGTTGACAGATGAGATCAGACAGGAGGCCCCGTGGACTATGATGTTTGCAGATGACATTGTGATCTGTAGTGAGAGTAGGAATCAGGTTGAGGAGACTCTGGAGAGGTGGAGATATGCTCTAGAGAGCAGAGGAATGAGGGTCAGCAGGGCTAAGACAGAATATATGTGTGTAAATGAGAGGGAGGGTAGAGGAATGGTGAGGATGCAGGGAGTAGAGTTGGTAAAGGTGGACGAGTTTAAGTACTTGGGATCAACAGTTCAGAGTAATGGTGAATGTGGAAGAGAGGTGAAGAAGAGAGTACAGGCAGGGTGGAATGGGTGGAGAAGAGTGTCAGGAGTGATTTGTGACAGACGGGTACCAGTAAGAGTGAAAAGGAAGGTCTACAAGAGGGTAGTGAGACCAGCTATGTTATATGGGTTGGAGACAGTGGCATTGACAAAAGGCAGGAGTCAGAGCTGGATGTGGCAGAGTTAAAGATGTTAAGATTTGCAATCGGTGTGACTAGGATGGATAGGATTAGGAATCAGTATATTAGAGGGTCAGCTCATGTTGGACAGTTTGGAGACAAAGCAAGAGAGACGAGATTGCGTTGGTTTGGACATGTGCTGAGGAGGGATGAAGGGTATATTGGGAAAAAGATGCTAAGGATGGAGCTGCCAGGTAAGAGGAATAGAGGAAGGCCTAAGATAAGGTTTATGGACGTGGTGAGAGAGGACATGCAGGCGGTTGGTGTGACAGAGCAAGATGCAGAGGATAGGAAGAAATGGAAAGAGATGATCCGCTGTGGCGACCCCTAACGGGAAAAGCCGAAAGAGAATGATGATGATTCTTTTGGTGAGGACCCTTCTGGATGTGGCTGGTTAGGTACATATTAAAGGAAGTATTGTACTCATTGATAAATCTGATGATCTCCTTGGACCTAAATGCCATACCTTTGTTTATAAATTGCACAAAATAGGATTATTTCCTTACTGCCATAGACACATGATGGTCAAATGCTAGATTACTGTCTGTCTGTGTCCACATGTCCCTGACTACTGGGTTGACTCTTGTGTTCTAAATATGGTAGTTACTAGGTGTGGCTGGATTCCTGAAGGATACTATTATTCATTCCATGGCATTTAGTTTTAGTCTATGGCTCTGACATTAGGTATTTATCTGTGTTGGCCCTTTTTTGAGAACAGTAGTGTCGGTATGGGATTCTATGAATGTCCCTAATTTGCAATTGTCAGCCAAAGGCCTGAGGTTTCCTACTGATCATTTCCAAGACAATTCTTTCCATGGATTTGCATATGAGACTAGTGAGACTTATGGGCCTGCAATTTCCAGGGTTGGTAGAAGAACTGTCTTTGTGCAGAGGGAGGATGGTTGCCGTTCTCCATTCATAAAGCACTTAGCCTGTTTGGATACTACATTTAAATAGTGGCTCCAGATAGTCTCATGTGTTGTACTTCATACTATTTAGAAAGCAGCCTGAGATACTGCCTGGGTCCATCTATGCCGTATTCTTGGCCTTAGAGAAAGTATTGAGGACCTGTTTCCTAAAAGTAGTTGGCGGGTTATATTTGATAATATTTCTTGAGGGGGGAATGGGGGTGTAGGTTTGTTATATCTACTGTTTTTTTTTTAATTTCTTCAAGTCTTTTGGGTTTCTAGCAAAATGATGGGAATGGATCCTCTTCCTAAGTCAAAGTATGATTAAAGTTCATGAAATTAGTATTGTTTCAATCTTTGATGTTAGCCAAAACTGCTCTTTGCAGCATCCACAATATGCCCAGAAGTGGCTCCCTCTGCAATTCATATGACGTTACATGCATCGGTAACATATCTAAGTATGATTGTAAATTATTTTTTATAAGACCCGCTGTTCATACTACTATTGGAACTGTTTGGGTATCCTTCTTCCACAATGCCCTAATTTCTGTCTGCAAATCCTGGTATTTTTTGACTTTGTGTCTCTCTGTATGTAAGACACTGTAGTCATTGGGTGTAGCAATTTCAGTGATCAATGCTACTTTTTTATTTTCATGGACTTCTATATCTGGATTTATCATATCTATTTTTGGACTCTTGGTAATGGGTGATCCCATGTGATAAAAACTTCATAATTTTCCATAATGCTTTGTGGGTCATGTTTCCAATGCTTTTCAGCTACTTCAGTATTATAATGTTTGCACAATCCCCAGTGCAACAGTCTTGCCACATTATTATGCCTTTCAGTACACAGTCCTTCTGCTATTAGTATATCACAACCAGCAACAAGATGTGCAACTGTTTCCAATTCTATTTTACAAAACCTACATTTGTCTATTTCTCCCACATGTTCGATTGACTTTGTAAACCAACATGTATGCAATCCAGTATCTTGAGTGATCAATATTAACCTTTCGTCTTTTGGTTTAAGTCCATCTCTCCTTAACCATTCCTGCATTTTATCCTGATTGACATGAGGTTGTTCCAAGACTTTTCTGTACTTGCAACTAAATTTATGTTTCTTCCACATTTCTTGCCTTCTCATCTGATCCTTCACCTTATATTCTTTCTTTTGTTTTTTTGGTACATTCAGTTACTGTCTGATTTTTATCTACTTCTGGTTTGATTTCCATTCCCACTTGACACCGATATGTTTCTGCTAAACTCAGACTTATTCTTCTCATGGTTTAAAACTTGCACTTTGTTTGAATCTTGTGAGGTCAGTAGATATGTATGCAGTCCTACAATTGCAGATTTATACATGTAATCAATTTCAAGTAGGCCCATGCCTGCTTCAGAATGGGAAATATATAGTCTTGGTATGCACTGATTTTTATAAATCATTTGATAAGCATGAAGAATTTTTTGTTTTCTTGCCCAACTACATTCCTGTCCCAGGCTGATGTTTTCTTGGTGCTGCGGCTTTCCTGCTTTAAACTTTGCTTTTACACATTTATCAAGACCAAATTACATTCATATATCATCTGAAAAAGTTTGCGACCACTTGCAGTTGTGCTTTCAGCTCCTCATCTGATGAACTATACAGTTGTAAATCATCCACAAAAGAAGATGAGGAGTCTTTACACTTTGTTGTTTTCTGGGAGCCAAACTGTAGCCATGACCTAATCTGTAAAGTAGACAGCTTAACGGGTTAAGGGTAAGACAAAAGAGCAGCGGTGACAAACATTCACCCTGAAATATTCCCGTTTGAATTTTTATCCCTGGAATAATAATTTGTCCTTTATCATGGCTTAACTGCAAAGTAGTTTGCCACTATTTCATTATTTGTTGCAATGTAATGGATCAGTGTAGGATTTATCTTATACATTTTTAAGTGTGGGATAATGTCAAATGATGTTTGTAGTCTATCCAAGTGGTATTTAGATTCTTTCCCTTTTTACAGTTCTCCATTATGACTTTATTTAACAAAAAATTATCCTTTGTTCCATATGACTTTCTTTTGTTACCCTTTTGTTCTATTCCCATGATAGAGTTTTCTTTTAAATGACTATTGTCGGCATCAATTCCAGTGTATAGTTTATAAATAGTTAGAAAGCAAGTTATTGGTCTATAATTCTTAGGATACCTCACAGGTTCGTTCTTAAGTGTGAGTATTGTTCTTCCTGTTGTTAACCAGGCTGGCGTCTGTTCTGGGTGTGCATATAAATAGATCTTACTCATGGTTAAATCTTCATACAAAGATGTTTAACCAGAAGTTAGTTACTGCATCTGGGCCTGTGATTTTACATTTAGGATCTTTTCTTAATTTTGTTTTAGTTTCTCTAGCCTTTACTTCATCCCATTTCATATCCCGTACATTTGATCTTCTTATTCTTTCGTTTACTTCTTCTAGCCATTCAGCATCTTTGTTATGTTGCACAGGATCTCCACAGACATTTCTCCAAAATGTTTCTATTTCTTTTTTTTGGTGGTGTTTCAATTCCTTCTGCCCAGTTCTCTATAAAACTTTTTTGGGTGACCAATACATTGCTTATTTTGTACTTTTCCTTTATATTTATCTGCATATCTTCTAAGTTTCTCTGCCTGTCCTGATATTTTTTGTTTTTCATCTGCAATAGTGCACAGTGGATCCTGGTGTGTTCTAATACTGCACATTGCTTTTATCATGGCTATCTTTCTGAGTATTTTTGTTGATCTGTTCCCTCTTCTGTACTCTTCTAACAGTGACATTTCTTGTTTTAACTGTTTTATAGATTTCTTTGTTTGATACTTCCATGATCGCATTTGATTTCTCCCTTTCCTTTCCTTACTGCCCTGTGTTTTTGTGGTAAGACTTTATCTGTTATTAATTTAGCTGCACAGTAATATATCTTATTTACTTCTGTTATATTGCATGAATTTCTAGGAACAGTCCTAATTACTGTGTTCATTTGTTTTATTAAACTTCTAAAACTTCTAGCTTTTGGGGTTTTATTGACTTTCTGTAGTCTATTTCTTTCATTGATCTTAATATGTCTACCCATCTCTATTAAATCAAGCAACTCTTCTCTTAGATCATTTTCTTCTAAACTGCGGGCTCACACTTTGTTGCGGGCTCACACTTTGTTCTCCATTTCCTACTTGAATTCTGCAAAACGTTCCAAGAGCATCTTCCTGTGCTGCATTCTCTCTTCAGTTTCATCCTGTACCATCCGTTGCTCTTTCATATGGGAACTCACTGGCCGATCTCTCCACAACTTTGACTTAATCAGAGTTGCTACAGTTTCCTGTTCCTTCCCTTGCTGTGCAATTCCAACTGAACTTTTATACTGGTTTCCTCTTGAAGGCTCCAAAGTATCTTCATATGGCAACTAAAAAGATATTTCCTGCTCCACTGGTTTCTTCTTAATTTGGGGATCCATTGCTCTATCCTGCTGTGATGTTATCACAGTTAGATTTTCTACACTAAATCCTTCACTTCGCAGGTAATCCATAACCTCAGTTTCTATTTCTTTAACTTCTGCAGTACCAATCCTTGTTTCTACTTTCCTTCTATGTTTTTTTTTTATTTTTTGTACTATAAAATTTTCCATATGTTGATGCCTTTGCCTATCTTTGGTGCTGTTCTTTTTGTATTGATTAGTTTTGTTTTCTCCTTTGTATACATATTGCACCATAAGAAATCACTTTTTCTTTGCCATGTCCATATTTCTTCTTCGGATGTCTCTTGCTCCTCCTGTTTCTCCTTACTTGGGAGACACATTGCTCCATCGTGCTGTGATATAACCTGTGTTAGACATTTTACACTAAATCCTTCACTTCTCAGGTATTTCATAATTTCAGCTTCTATTTTTTAATTTCTAATTTGCTAACTATTCTAAGTTCACTCTTTGTGATCTTATTTTTTGCACTGTGACATTTTCCATGGATGCATTTGTCTATATTTCTCTTCAAATATCTTTTGGGCTGCTTTTTTTGTATTGATTAATTTGGCTTTCTCCTTTGCATAAATATTACACCATATCAGATTGTCTTTCTTTCCCATGTCCTTATTTCATTTTTATAGCTTTCACAAATCTCTATAATTTGTTTTTTTATATTTTCACACTTCTTCAGTTACTTCTATTTCCAAATGGCCCAAGGTTTCTTGGCCTATATAATGTTTTTCCTAAATCTGTTGTACCAATGAACACAAATTTGCATTTAAAATTTTCGCCAGTTTTTCTTGTGGAAGTATTTTTCTTTCTCTTTTTGTATATATTCTGTCTGGAAAGTCTGGGTTTCTTGCATAATAGTAACAATACATAATTTCTTTCTTATCCTCAATAGTCCAGTCTATCATCTGTATGGCTCCTTTTTTTTGACCTGTCAGATTTTGTGCATTTTGTGGACTACTACCTCCTTCTACAACAGAGGGGCCATCCTTCTGCTGGGCCTGGCCTAACCCCATAGTAGGAATGTTTTCGTGTCTTGAGGATTCTGCACTGTCATTTTTTTTCAGTCCTGGCTCCAGTGCGCCTACCAGGATTGGGCACTTTTTTATTGTGGGACTTGTACACCCAACTATCTTTTTTCATTTTTAGCCAGCCTTTGTACTTGATATATGTTGTATAAAATACAGTCCACTTCGTGAAGGTACTCACCAAGACTTGAGGATGACTTCAGTTCCAGCAATGCTACTCTCCTTCGCTTTCTCATTTTATCATCTCTCTGTTTGTACCCCTGTCAAGTCTCCATTCAGACTCAGTATAGGTGGCCCATTAACAATGAGCTCTGCACAGAATTGTGTATTACCTTTGAGTTTGAGGGCCTAGCTGAAAATGCCTTGTTGTTATCCTTGGCCTGGGTGGTCAGATTTACCTCAAATTTGGTTTTGTTAGACTTTACTTGTCCTGTAAGTTACTTGTTGTTTAGTTTGATGATGGTGCTTTTATCTTGCTTTGCACTACACCTCTTAATTTTTGCAATGATTTTCTTCTTTCTTTTATGCTGTTTGCTGGTCTTGTGATTTTACCAGGGTGGTTGTTTCTAAGTTAGTTTTGTACCTCTTCCTGCTGAGAACATCTGCCTCAACTATTCACATACTTGCATATGGCTTCTGTGAACAGTTCTGCATAGATAATAGTGTTTTCAGGGTTTGGGGGGGGGCTTGATATTTGGCCAGATTATCACTTAAAAGTAGGAAGTTAGCCTTAGAGTAGTTCCTGACTGTTCCAGGGTTATCTGGGGTGTTGGATTTTATTTTTTGCTTCAAAGGACAGTGTTTTGTGGTCTGACCTTGCCAAAGATGATTTTTCCTAAGGCCTGTGCAGCTTTTTCCCGTGTTAGTGAGGACCAAATTCAATATATTTGCAACCTTGGTCAGTGTACTGAAAAATTGGTCCATGCAGTTTGTGCTTACAAACTCCAGAAATCTTTGTGCCTGCACGTTTGGTGTTGCATTTAATAGTGGGACAATAAAAGTTGTCCATGAAAATGATATTGGGTTGGATGGTGAATGTCTCTAGTAAGCTTAACTTCATGTTATGGGTTTCCTGGGTCATATTGGGGGATGTACAGCTTTCAGGGAAGTGTTATGGGATTTGCTTGTGGTGAATGCATATGGATAATGACAAATGCATTTTCCTGTTGGGCCAGCCTGGTGGTATATTTATTTTTAGGTAAATCGAGACACCTCCACCTTTAGTCCCTGACTGTGTAGTAACTGGTTGAAATGTGTGGAAGACATTGTAGCCTTTCACTACCAGGGTGCTCTCTACGGTGTTAAATTATATCTCAGTAACTGCACAAACCTCAACGTTTTCTAGGGTGGGAAGAACTTTTTGGGAGTGGAGTTTCTCATTACACTCCTGTCTTTGAGCAGTAACACCTTTAGAGTTTCTTGGTTTTGATTTGCTATGTTGGAAGGATAGTCAGTTTGGCAAAGCCTAAAAGAGACACTATATGGGAGGGCAATGTCCTAGCTAATATTCAAAAGCCTGGAGGGGAGAGGTGCAGACCATCCCTGGCAAAGCAACGTGGTCTGTTGACCATCCTCTTTCATGCTGAGAAATATTATACACCCTTAGAAATAAACTAGAAACTAAACCAATTATTAAAGTCAGTCATCTTCTCGTCATACTGTGGCATTATCCTTGGAGAAGGTTGAATGCTGCTCAGTGCTAGACTCATACCAACCATGGACAAATTCTCCTACAGCTCCACTGTGTGCGTCTCTCTCATCTTCTCGTCATACTGTGGCATTATCCTTGGAGAAGGTTGAATTCTGTGCTGCTCCGTGCTACTCTCATACCAGCCAGAGTCACGTTTTCCTAGAGCTCCATCATGTGTCTCTCTTCATGTAGACCAGGGAGGTATGTCTCAGGTCATTTATACCCACATGGACTATGACCTAGTCATATGGGTACTTGTTCTACAATGACCTGAGTATGTGTGCTATTTGTTTGATCCTGGCCTCTGATAAGCAACTGACTGTGATGTTCTCTTAGCTCAATCTGATGAGAAGGACATCAATGTGTATCATAATGAAGTCTCCAACCACCAGAATGCTGGGTTGTGTGATGGATTCCTATTAGCAATTAATTAGTAATCATGTAACCTGCAACCATAGCTATGTTATTTGCTCTTTATTGTTTGGTAATATCCATTTATTTCATTTAATAATTGCTGTTTATGTTTGTTTTATCTCAGTTTGTAAAGTATATTGAATATATTTCATCTCTTTATTTAACTTGGCTTGAGTAAGAACTCCACTTGGATCAGAGCTCTCACCTGAATAACAACTTCAGGTAAGTATATAATATACCACTCATACAGATATCACTGCAGTGTATAGCAAGCAAATGAACACTAGGAAATACAGGACTTTGTATCTTAACTTGAAATAATAAAACATTGTCAAATTAACATCAAGCAAATGAAGGGAAACCATTTAGTGTAGAATGCACAGCATGAGAGTATGCCTTTTAGATTAACAAAACAGTGTCCAATACTGAAACTGCAACAATATGTGTGCTCACATTTCACTGCCTAATGGCAACATGCTTTAATGGGCAGGGCAGAGAGAGAGAGAGCGAGAAAACAGGCAAACAGAAGCAGCCATTAAAACAGAGAGCAGGCTTTGTTAATGGATGGAAATTGGGAAATTAAACAAAAGACATAGAAAAACCCCAAATGAATGTGTCAAGCCCTGTTCTTTTTGCAAATTAAATTGAGGTACACTTGTTGTATACATTAAAATAATTATTAGAATTGTAGATCCTATCCTGTTCATTCCAGTTTTCACTCATTTTGGAGCATTAAATTGATGGCTCATTATTGTCTCACTGCATAAATTTAAGAGTGTTTATGTCTATAGGATGTTTTACTACAAGTACAGTGGCCACAAGAGAATTGTGTTTGTATAAGTGTCTGTGTGTGTGTGTGTGTGTGTGTGTGTGTGTGTGTGTGTGTGTGTGTGTGTGTGTGTGTGTGTGTGTGTGTGTGTGTGTGCATTTGTGCATGCATGTGTGTCCTTCTTTCTGTGCTTCTGCATGTTTGTGTGTGTGCGTGCATGTGTGTGAGTGTGCACACATCTGTATAGGGAGTGTTGTGGCAGCTGCTTTGGAGGATTTATATGTGTTGAAATACTCAGAATGCAGACATAAGAGAATATGTACAATATGGCCATTTGGGTCCCCCAAATGATAAGAAACATGCAGCCTTATAAGTTTCAGCAGATCATACAAACTAAAGATTACAGATCATGAACCTAAAAGTGTAAATTTCCAAGAATTTGACAATCAAATCTCTCCGCCAAGTTTGGGCATGGATCTGAATCACAGTCATTAAATTGTGAAGAAGTATTCATCAAGGAACATTTTAGTGCGCTGCCTCTCAGAACATGGCTGTCCAAGCAAATAATTAGACACATTAAGCCCTCTACAAGGAGAGCATTACAGTAGCCTTGATCACTGCCCTTGTCCCAATGTACAGTAGCCTTGATCACTGCCCTTGTCCCAATGTACAGTAGCCTTGATCACTGCCCTTGTCCCAATGTACAGTAGCCTTGATCACTGCCCTTGTCCCAATGTACAGTAGCCTTGATCACTGCCCTTGTCCCAATGTACAGTAGCCTTGATCACTGCCCTTGTCCCAATGTACAGTAGCCTTGATCACTGCCCTTGTCCCTATGTACAGTAGCCTTGATCACTGCCCTTGTCCCAATGTACAGTAGCCTTGATCACTGCCCTTGTCCCAATGTACAGTAGCCTTGATCACTGCCCTTGTCCCAATGTACAGTAGCCTTGATCACTGCCCTTGTCCCTATGTACAGTAGCCTTGATCACTGCCCTTGTCCCAATGTACAGTAGCCTTGATCACTGCCCTTGTCCCAATGTACAGTAGCCTTGATCACTGCCCTTGTCCCAATGTACAGTAGCCTTGATCACTGCCCTTGTCCCAATGTACAGTAGCCTTGATCACTGCCCTTGTCCCAATGTACAGTAGCCTTGATCACTGCCCTTGTCCCAATGTACAGTAGCCTTGATCACTGCCCTTGTCCCAATGTACAGTAGCCTTGATCACTGCCCTTGTCCCAATGTACAGTAGCCTTGATCACTGCCCTTGTCCCAATGTACAGTAGCCTTGATCACTGCCCTTGTCCCAATGTACAGTAGCCTTGATCACTGCCCTTGTCCCAATGTACAGTAGCCTTGATCACTGCCCTTGTCCCAATGTACAGTAGCCTTGATCACTGCCCTTGTCCCAATGTACAGTAGCCTTGATCACTGCCCTTGTCCCAATGTACAGTAGCCTTGATCACTGCCCTTGTCCCAATGTCTGACTTCTAATCCAGCCTAAAATACCCTACCCTTGTCCTTTTACTATCACTCACCCAGAGACCAGCTGCCCATATAAACATTTCTTTTAAAACATTCAAAAACAAACACTCTTTTCTGAAGCTCCTCTTGCTGAGTTTTCTTTACTAGTAGTTTAATGGACACAGAATATTTGTCACTTTATCTTAATGAAATCAGACACAAACAGCTCAAACAACACCCAAGTGAAAAATATAAGTCCACATGTTAGAGCATAGGATATCTCTCCAAACACTCATGTGTCAGTATTTGTACACAGATTCAGAAGAATTAATGGTAGGCAAGAATAAGATCGGTATCAAAGGGTTATTTACTTGTAAATCCAAATATGTGATTTAGTTAGCTGTCTGTGTGGCATATAAGTCATTTTATGTCGGAAGAACAACACGTGAATTGACTAGAAGGATTTATGAGCATAAATATGCGATACAGATTGCAGATGAAAAGAATGCATTAAGTAAGGATTATAAAAATGGAACATGTAAAATTGAGGTCAAATATGTTGCACTAGAAGCTTTACAAAATGTTCAGAATATTTTTAACCCTGAGGATGAGCTAGGGTGGTTGGAATACTATTGGCAAGTAAAATTAAGTGCTTGTTTCCCACCCGGCTTAAATAATAGGGAAGATTTTGTGATATTTTTAAAATGGAAAGGGTTAAAACATTAGTCCATTTTTTGTCATGTGTTTTATCATGTGATTTCATTGTGCATTTAAAAATGTCTTTTTGCAACAGTACCTCAGTCTGAAGAAGTCTCTGATATTAATACAGAGAGCCCAAAGCACTTATTATTTGAGGTGTTTTAAATAAAGCAGTGTTTCTCTTTATATTGGCTTTTATTTGGAGTATCAGAAGATCAAAAGCAGAGCTGGCTGAACTTTTTCAGCTGTGTCATGATCCACTGAATGCAAATGGTATCAGAAATGGGGCTCAGATGACCAAATAATATGGTGTCTCAAGTTGTGCAAGAGCATAGTACAGTGGAGTGTGGGAGTATACCCTTTCCCCATTGTTGCATGATCTTAGAATTGATGTATATAAAGTAGCAAAGGGTGTAAATCATAGTCCCTACATTGTGGGCACAGGGGGCTTTCACGCTTACAAAAACACTATTAGGTGTTTTGGTGGGTGTACTGGTGTGTGGATACTTAGGGGTTTGACTGCTCAGGTTTATGTGGTGTGAGAGTATGTGCGTGAGAATAATTAATTTTTGTTTTCAGAGTGTGTGTGTGTGTGTGTGTGTGTGTGTGTGTGTGTGTGTGTGGTATGCATGGCAATATACAATAAGGTTTCTGTGATGATTTTTTGATCACTTGTTTTGCAATCATTTGCAAAACAGATGAATTAACATATACTCATATATCCATATATATTTATATATGTACATGTATACTAACTGAGAGGTCACAGCACCTTAAAACTGAGAGAAATACTTTGAGATAGCACAACCTCAGGATTGCTATATATTCTTTCATACTTAATATTATGGTTCTGGTGTTCAATGGCTCACAGTTGAGATCCTTGCAGTTATAACAGGTGTCCACTCCCTTCCACCTTAACTCGCATACCAGTGCCAACAACCAGTAGCTGACAGGCTTTCAGCCCTTCTGTTCCTCCTACTGTTATGAAATGTTCAGTTACTCCTTTTTCATCATATGACATATAGTGACTGTACTTCTGAGAAATGGCCCCTCTGTATATTTTTAGTTTCTAACTAAGATTTGCAATTCAAAATGCAGCACACTTTTGCCAGTTTATGTCCCATAATGCTAACCAGGAAGGTCACTTGTACTTATGCTTAATTATAGACCCAGCTCGTGATTATGTTCCCAGCATGGGACCACTATGTACGTTAGTTTAATGTGGTGAGTTATGATCTAGATAATTTCTCATAAGGTAGAAAGCTACCTGTGCAGATTTTCATACTTGATTAAATCAAAGAATGCAGTGCTTATAATGCCTCTAGGAACAGCTGTAAGATACTTAGGGAAACTCTGAAGATATGATCTGTTATAGGTGAAATTCTTAACATGTTCTGAAGTCTTCTGTTCTGTAAAAGGTTAAATACATTTTCTCTTGAAGCACTATGAAAAACATTGAGCAATATTTAAATCCATACAAAAGCTAGGCCATTATTTAGAAAGGATGGATGACAGCAATATAAAGTGAGAGATGGCCAGATAAAAGCAAGTAGGCAGGTAGAATGACAGCAACAAGTCTCAATACATAAACACATAGTCAGTGGTAATCCATTAATCAGAAAATTAGATGGATTCACCACCTACTCTGTCACAATGAATCACACAGATGTCATAGTTTAGCATTACATTTTCTAAGCCATGTACAAAGAAAAACAAAAAAGGTATGATATGTTTCATTTTTTTCTAACCAGTTGGCAAAATCTGCCACCTGGTGATACAATAGCATGTATATACTACTATTCCTCCTCTGTAGCTATTTATTTAGTTACTTACTTGATTATTTTGCCATGTATTTTATTGAGTCACTTGCACTATTCCCTCCTTCCCCATCAGATAAAGATTATATGGATTATTGTGTTTGTGGATTTTTTCTTCCCTTCATAAATATTACAGATCATGCTCAGATTACATTTTTTCTCTAGTTCCTTTCTTTCTTGGTAGGATTTTCTTGTGTCTTCCCAGGAATTACTGAACATCTTTGTTCTTATTGATACTGCCTTCAGCAACAGTAGTAGTAAACAGATGCATGGATGAAGAAATGCCCTCGCCTTTAGAACCACCAAACTTTTACCTCATAGGGATATATATCTTTGCTCTTTTCTGTCTCTTATAGCTTGTAGTCTTTAATTATTTCTCCCTATTACTATTATGGCCTGTCTATGTTTCAATACTAGTTTCATCTTGTAATAAAGTCCTTTTGTTGTCTATCTTTTCACATCAAAATTTAAGCTACCTTCCTCTTCTACTACTTCGGTCTTTATTATTTCTACCCACTTACTTCTGATCTATCCCTTTTTTCTCAAATATGTGATCGAATGTGGGTATAAAATCATCCACACAACCTAACAGACAGCACTGCCCTAGTTAGACCTGTATCTAAAAGACACTGACCCCCCCCCCCCCACTCTGTCCATGACTCCTCCCTGAGCACAAAAGCAGAACCTGAGACTTTTTACTATCTAATCAGTCATTCCAGGACTGGTTGGACCTCTCACTGGCAAAATGTAGCTATGAAGCACCTGCTCAGTATTCTGCAAGTTCTACTGCAATCGACCATTAGCTTTACTGGACTCTAGCTCGTGCAGCTTGCTCACACATTGTATATGTCACCTACCCAACTGTTGTTAAAGTTACGTTGACTGTGGGATTCTGCAAATGTCCATACGGAATACTGCATCCACCTCTTCCTTCTTTGTTGTCATCCTGTCATTGGGAAGAGATATCAGTGGCTCTAGTTTTTCTGCTGCCTTCTTGTACCTGGTGAAGTCTCAGCTGTGCTGTAACCTGAGCACAGGACACTCCCTTAATAACTGTGTAGCTGCACTGCTGAGACCATGTTACTTCACTTTAGCACCTTTATGTGATGACATATTTTGGGATAGTTCACTTCTAAGATTTTGGAAGACTGATCACCTAACATTCTTTGGGTCTCCCTACTACCTTTGCTGGGCTGCCTTAGACCATGTAGTGCATATGGGCACACTGACAGGCCGATTTGTGGTTGCCGATCTAAGGCATTCCCTTTTGTCCTACATGTAGTTCTCTCTCTCTCTTTCTCTCTTTCCTCACCAACTGTGCTTTCAGCCCACACCCACATTCCATTTATATGCTAATTGAGGATGAATCCTGCCCATAGTGAGTTTAGTTTTTCCTGTAACTCTACACCATACCTCTCAACCTCTTAGAGCAAGAAATCTGGACAAACCCATAAATAATTGGGTGGGGAGGGGGGAAAAGGCCCAAAAATAGGTACACTTTTTAAATATTTCTCTTATAAACTTAGAAAGTTGATAGCATGAATTTTCTGAAGAGTATGAAGTCTAAAACTCAAATGTCTGACATTATTTTCTGACTTAAACCCTCAATGAATAACCAACAATTTTCAGAAAACCACAATTTTATAAAAACAAACCAAAAATATGAGCAAATATCTGGGCATTCTGTGAAAATCTGTACAGTTGAGAGGTATGCTCTATACACCCACACTAGACACTGCTAACTGACATCTCCCTGGATGCAGCAGCAGTAAAGTACAGTTGTGTACACTTACCATAAATGTAGATGTTCGAGTGTATTCACTGTTGCAGTCATTACATTTGAGTAATCTGCTGGCAGGTTGCCCTCAGTTGGCCTGAATAACAAAGTCTTGGGTCCTGAGTCGGTTGCTGTCTCTCTTCCATGACGTCAGGTCGTCAGGGGTATAAAACATGCAGCTGACACCATTTTATTTAGTTTTTCTTGCCCCAGGTGTCAGGTGCCCCCCCAAATCAGGAGCAAAAATATGTGTAAATGCACTTTTAGCAACATACATTTTACCTTCATCTAAAAGCAAATGCACCCCGAAGGATTTAGAAAATAGTGAAGGAAAGAGAAGTTATAGAAAAAGGGGGATGGTGGGTGGGTAACCTGGACTGCAACAGTGAATACACTCAACCATCTACATTTATGGTAAGTGTACACAACTGTACTATGTTCTGCATGTTTCACTGCTGCAGTCATTACATTTGGGTAGAATCCCAAAGCTATGGATGGGAGGATGGAACTAAATAGCATTAGGAGCGGCTATAAGGCCCTGCAGAACTGCAGTAGCAAAGCCTGCCCTGGATTTGGAGAAGAGAGGCAAAAGATAATGCTTTGTGAAGGTATGAACAGAGCTACAAGTAGCAGCTTCTAGAATGTCCTTGGTTGGAACTTCTCTGAGAAAGGCTGCTGAGGTAGAGGCAGCCCTGGTGGAATGTGACCTGATTCCCTTGGGCACAGGTTTACCATGGTGCAAGTAGCAGAAACGAATGCAGTGGCTTATCCACTTAGAAATAGTCTGCTTTGATATAGCCTTCCCCTCTGATCCTGAAGCAAATGCCACCAGTAGTTGCTCAGACTTTCTTAAAGACTTGGTCCTGTTTAAGTAGAATCTTAGTTGTCTGTGTACGTCCAATGAATGCAGAATCTGCTCCCCCTTATTCTGCGGATTTGGGTAAAATGTTGGCAGGTGAATAGTTTGGTTAAGAGCCACACTGGATACCACCTTAGGCATAAAGGAAGGATTGGTCCTAAGGCAGTGGCGGCTGGTGACTTCAAATCACAGGGGGGCTGCAGGAGACGCTGAATGGGTGGGGTCAAAGGGAAGGGGTGTGGTCAATCATAAAGGGGAGGAGCTATGCACAAAACCACAAAAAACTAACTTTAATTAAATACGCTGCCCTGGGTGGCAAACCATCATTATGAAAGTCCAATCAAGACAAAAATAAGTGTAGAAGAATAAAAATATTTCAATGCATTGGCTGCATGACAGCTTACTTAATATCTAGATGGAAACAAAAGGTTGTGAGGCATGAAAAAATAAATTACTTTTTAAATACATTACTGGAATGCCAGTCAAAATCAAGTATAAGAAAAACCAGAAGCACTCAACTCAAACCACTTCTCCTTGCACTGCAGTTCTAATTATAATATATTCAGCTTTATTAAAGTACCAAGCAACATGCTGGAAGTAGAAATCTATGTGATGCCCCCACTTGTAAAAATGTTTCTTATCCAAAAAAGACCTGCTGCCTGACAACTTGTTTCATGGGAAAACATGATAAAAGTAAAAAATGAAAAGAAAACAAGAAACAAGCTCAAGATACATTGCTTAAAGGATTACTGTACAGGTTATGGACCACACATGATTGGCATTCTGTTTAGTTTACGGGTAAAGTCTGTAGAGATGACTGGAAGTCTCCAACAAGTGTAATGAGCTTTTTAAAATAATGGAATCCTGTCCTTTAATACCCAAGGCTTATACATTATCTAGTCAAGTATTCTCTGCATGGCAACAACAGAAAGGCTTTCAATGTTGGCAATTCTTTAACAGTATGCTTATTAAAGCTTACTTGCATCTTACGATGTCAGACAAGCTTACCTTATGGTCATTAAAGCATTGCTACTTAAACACAGAGCAACAGGCACTTTGAGTAATAAGCATAAATCTGAGTAATAAGCATAAATCAACAGTACAAAATATGACAGAAACCAGACCATTCTGCAAAATCAAGGACAGATGAAAAGCTACTGTAGTACTTATGCAGTGTGTCCTCCCCATCCAAGGTAGATACAACTACTCCTTGCCTTGCTTGGACACATCCAGAGTCACTACATGGGGGAGTGGGGTGCAACAAGCATGTCACAATTTGAAATCTCTCTGGCTGACTGTGATGGCCCTGACACATTTGTCATACCTCTCAACCTCAAGAGCAAGAAATCTGGACAAAGCCATACACAGAAGTGGGACAAAGGCACAACAATAAGGACAATTTTTAAATATTGCTCTAATAAACTTAGAAAGATAATAGAATAGGTCTTGCATTAGTATGAATTTTCTGAAGGGTATAAAATCTGAAACTCAAATGTCTGTCATTTTCTAACTTCAGTCTTTAGTGATTTGTCACTAATTTGCCAAAAACACAATTTTATGAAAAATGGACCAAAAATGTGATGCAAAAATATAAAATAGACACACAATACAGCTTCTACCTGTCAAAGAAGGGACACTTTAATATTAGTACTGCTACCTTGAGCAGCTGACAAAATAAAAGAATCTACATGCATTTCAAGTAATCTATAACTTTGATTATTACAGTTATTTCTTAATTGTAAACCCTCCATGTTTTCTTCCAAAATTGCTATTTTTGGAGGGATTATTAGGGGAAGAGCAACATTTTGAGCCAAAATTGGGGACAGTTGAGAGGTTGGCTATGCCTAATTCTATAAAGCAATTTATTTGCATGTACCTCTCAACCTGTTAATGCAGTAAATCTGAACAAGGCCAAATATATTGGGGGCACATATAAACAGTACTAAAAATTGCTCTTGTATAAATTGAGACAGTTGATAGAACGGCTCTTACTTTAACATGCATTTTTATGAAGGTTATGAAGTCTGAAACTTATTATTTAGTGACTTCTGGCAAATCATTTAGGAATTAAAACTACAAATTTTATGAACAACAAACCAAAAATAAGAAGCAAAAATCTATTAATTCTTTGAAAATCTGGACAGTTGGGAGGTATAGTTCAGCTGGGCCTGCCTGAGTTTGCTGCCCTCCCCCCCCCGACAAAATAATGGTTGAACTGGAGCCTCTGCAGCCATTCCAATTAACCATTACTTGGCTATTTCACTCCATTTACCATAAACACTAATGTGCATACTACTTTACTTCAATGATTGGACTTCATTTGAAAGTTTTATTTTGTATTTTACAGCACAAACATTAAGTAATTTGTTAAACAAAGCAATGCAGTCTCACAATGAAAACTTAGCATTAAAACTTCTCTGCCCTTGAAACTCACATTCATTGAAACAGCATTGAAACCCACATTCAAAGAAAATACATTTTGGCAGTGGCAGATAAAGATTAATTTTGGGCTGTTTTCGAATCATAGGCCCCTTGCATATGAAACATACATGTGCTCTTTGATACACCTTCCTCATTGTACTAAAATTATATTCCTTGTACAATACAGTACACTTGTTAGAGGGTGTTTTAAATTTGTTTTGAACATTTTTCCAGTAAGCAATGAAACAAAACATATGCACCCATAATGGCAAAACTGCCCAGTTGAGAACATTTATCATAAAAGTCTACTCAGACTTCCACAGTCCACCATTATTAGTAAATATACACAATTCTACAGTCCACCATTATTAGTAAATATGCACAATTCCACAGTCCACCATTATTAGTAAATATGCACAATTCTACAGTCCACCATTATCAGTAAATATGCACAATTCTACAGTGCACCTTTATCAGTAAATATGCACAATTCTACAGTCCATATTCAGTGAATTCAGTTCTTGCCATAGCTGTCAACCTTAGCACAAAACCTGGGCCGAAGCCAATAATGGGGAATACAGTCCCAAAAATAGGGACAAATTTAAAATATTCATCTTATAAACTTAGAAAATTGCTAGAAAAAAAGGTTGTGCTACCATGTATTCTGAAGAACATGAAGTTTGAAATTCAAATGCCGGTCAATTTTACTGCGGACAGAACAAAACCAATTTTCAGCAGAGACGCAGGGATTAATACTGCAGACACGTCTTTGTAAAATGGCAGGGCACCAGAGCAAATCCACACAAACACAGGGAGGAGATGCAGACTCCACACAGAAGCCACCCCAACCAAGAATCAAACTAGAAAACCTATAGCTGTGAGGCAACAATACTACCACTGCACCATCAAATCTGCAAGGAATTAAACATTCAGAAACCTGAAGTCTGAAATTCAAATGCCGGTCAATTTTACTGCGGACAGAACAAAAAAATTTTTCAGCAGAGACGCAGGGATTAATACTGCAGACACGTCTTTGTAAAGAACAAAAAAAATTTTCAGCAGAGACGCAGGGATTAATACTGCAGACACGTCTTTGTAAAATGGCAGGGCACCAGAGCAAATCCACACAAACACAGGGAGGAGATGCAGACTCTACACAGAAGCCACCCCAACCAAGAATCAAACCAGAAAACCTATAGCTGTGAGGCAACAATATTACCACTGCACCATCAAATCTGCAAGGAATTAAACATTCAGAAACCTGAAGTCTGAAATTCAAATGCCGGTCAATTTTACTGCGGACAGAACAAAAACAATTTTCAGCAGAGATGCAGGGATTAATAGTGCAGACACGTCTTTGTAAAATGGCAGGGCACCAGAGCAAATCCACAAACACAGGGAGGAGATGCAGACTCTACACAGAAGCCACCACAACCAAGAATCAAACCAGAAAACCTATAGCTGTGAGGCAACAATACTACCACTGCACCATCAAATCTTCAAGGAATTAAACATTCAGAAACCTGAAGTCTGAAATTCAAATGCCTGTCAATTTTATTTAACATTTGTTAATCAGGGCAGTCTGACTTGGAACAAAAAAACAATTTTCAGCAGAGGCCCAGGAAGAAATAATGCAGACATGTCTTTGTAACATGGGAGGACACAAAAGCAAACCCACACAAACACAGGGAGAAGATACGGACCCCACAAAGAAGGAACCCCAGCCAAGAATCAAACCTGAGAACCTGCAGCTGTGAGGCAACAATGCTACTACTACACCATCAAATATCAAGTATTGCAACATTTACAAACCACAGATATTATGAGGAACAGGGTACAGGGTTCAAGCCTGAGGTATTCCCTACCACACCACCATGAGCACCTGGGGCATTTTCACACACACACACACACACACACACACACACACACACACACACACACACACACACACACACACACACACACACACACACACACACACACACACACACAAAGTAAAATGCACCAGCAAACACATACACAACTCCAGTTACAAGCACCAGCAAACACAGAGTTACCAACACATAAAGTAAAATGCAAGCACCAGCAAACACATACACAACTCCAGTTACAAGCACCAGCAAACACATACACAACTCCAGTTACAAGCACCAGCAAACACATACACAACTCCAGTTACAAGCACCAACACATAAAGTAAAATGCACCATACACTTACCTGTCTGTTCTCCATACCATATCCTGCCCGCGCAATACTCACAAAGACCCGCGAGATCCCAGTAAAGCTCCTTCCCAACGACGAGATCCCAAGCTCCCTCCCGAGAGTGTTCTGGCTGTTGCTGCTGCAGTCCGGATGCGATGTATCCTCTCAGTGCACAGACGTCTCCTTGCATCCCTCTATAATTTTTTTTTGTTTTCTTTTTTTTTTTTTGTTTTCTTTTGTATTCTTTTTTAATTTGAGGGGGCTGCAGTCTGGCAGCCCGATGCCATGAGCCGCCCCTGTCCGAAGGGACACCCTGTCCTGGTAAAATGTAATAAAAGGCTCCACAGCCATGAGAGCCTGTAGGTCTGAAACCCTTCTTGCTGAAGTGATTGCCAAAAGGAAAGCTGTTTTCCAAAATAAACATTTTATATCCGCAGTAGTTGCTGGTTCAAAAGGAGGCAGGGTGAGTTTTTCTAGCACAAAATTGAGGTCCCACACAGGAGGTGGTGATCTTCTGGGAGGCCTTAAATTTTTGGCTCCTTTAAGATACTGTTTTAGCAGAGGATGAGAAAAGATGGGAGGCTCCGAGATGGCAGAGGAGTAAATTTTTATTGAAGAAAAAGATAGGCCCTTGTCAAACATCTCAGTCAAGTATTGTAAAATCTGAGGAATATTTGGTTTTGCTGTATCTGTTCCTTGTGCTTGATTCCAAGCACAGAATCTCTTCCATTTATCAGCATAAGATTTTCTAGTACTAGGCCTTCTAGCTTCCAAAATGACATCCATCACAGATTTACTGAGAGGTGTTGTTTGAATAATTAAATGATCAGTTATGCTGCAAGGTTCAGAGTTTGGAGCTGGGTGTGCAGAATTTGATTGTTCTGCTGAGACAGTAGACGAGGTATTTGAGGCAAGTACCAAGGAGGGAGTTGAGACATATTCCTTAGGATTGAGTACCAGTGCTGTCGAAGCCAGTGTGGAGCAATTAGGATCATTTTTGTTTTTTCCTGTCTGACCTTTAGTAAGACCTTGGAGAGAAGAGGCAGAGGGGGAAAGGCATAGATTGAAAGGTTTTTCCAACTGACGGATAGGGCATCTACTTTCCATGCTTGTCTGCAATAAGTCCTTGTGCAGAATTTGTCCAGTTGATAATTTTGGGGAGAGGCAAAAAGATCTATGTCTGGGCTCCCCCATTTCTGTGTTACCATGCTGAAGATGTGTGGATCCAGTTTCCACTCGTGCGGGTCCTTAAGATTTGATTAGGTCATCTGCCAGAATATTTTGTTTTCCTGGCAGGAATTGAGCTTTAAGATGTACTTGGTAGGTCAAGGCTGTGTTCCACAATGCCATGGCTAGTCTGCAAAGGGGGTAGGAATGTGTACCCCCCTGCTTGTTTATGTACCACATAACTGTGGTGTTGTCCGTCTTTATCATTAGTTGTCCTGGATGAAGTAAGTCCTTGAAGGCTGTCAGAGCATTCTGAACTGCTAGCATCTCTTTCTGGTTGATATGCAGATGCATTTGTTTTGGGCTCCATTCGCCCTGAATGCATTTCCCCACCAGGTGGGCCCCCCAAGCATAGTCTGATGCATCTGTAGTTAGGGTTTGGGTGGCAGGGGGTAGAGTGAATGACAATCCCTTGTTTTGGTGACATGTCTCTGCTCACCAAAGAAACTCCTGTTGTAGGCAGGAAATGAGAGGAATCATTGTTTCCAGACTGTGACAATGTTGACTCCATAAACCTTTTAGGTAGCATTGAAGTTTCCTCATATGCAGTCTTGCATATGGAATTAGTAGAATGCAGGATGCCATGAACCTCAAAGCCTGCAGAATTTGTCTTGCAGATAACTGGGTTTTTGTTGCCATTTGTTTGAAATATGTTGTCAGTTGCCTTTGTTTGATTGGTGTAAGGTAAGCCATCTAAGCAGTTGTATTCAAGCTTGCACCCAGGAATGTAATTATTTGAGAGGGTACCAGTTGTGATTCCTTTTCGTTTATGATGTAACCTAGGCATGTTAGAAGCCTTTTTACAAATGCCAGATGTTGAAGAAGAGTGTCCTTGTCCCCTACTTGAATGAGACAGTCGTCCAGATAAGGATAAATTTGTATGCTTCTTTGTCTGCAGAATGCAATTACTGGTGCCAGGCACTTTGTAAAGACCCTGGGCGCAGTAGATAAGCCAAAGGGCAGTGCAGAGAATTGGGAATGCAAAAAACCTGCCTTGAAGCGGAGGTAACTTCTGCACAATTCCTTTAGTGGGATATGCAGGTATGCATCTTTTAAGTCTAGAGTCACCAACCAAGTGTTCCTGCCCAGCATAGGCAGTAGCTGTTGTAAAGTCAGCATTTTGAATTCTGGAATGTCCAGGTAAGTGTTCAAAATCGATAAGTCCAGTATTGGATGCTATGCATTGTCTTTTCTGGGTACCAGGAACAGCCATGAATAAAAACCTTGTCCTTTGTCCTGTTCTGGTACTGGATGAATAGCCCCCATCTCCATGAGGGATGTAACTTGTTTTTGAGCCTCTGCCCATTGATTTTGTGGCGGATCTGGCCAACCATATGGAATTGGCAAAGTATGGAAATGAAATCTGTACCCCTGGGATACTATGTTTCATACCCACTTGTCCTGGGTAATTAAAAGCCAATTTTGAGCATGAAGTGCTAATTTTCCCACCAAGGGGCCTGCCAAGAAATAAGTGCTTGGTGAAGGTAGCGGGAAGTCATTGAGACTGCTTACTGTAGGGTTTTGCTTTATTTCCTCCAGATTTGGAGGTGGAGGCACCCCATTGCTTTGACCTGTAAGAACCCTGTGATTGGTATCTAGAGCCTTCTGAGCACCTGGATTTGCCTTGAGAGGCTCTGTTGGACACAGGAAAGGACCAACTTTTAGTAGGCCAGTGCCTACTGAACCTGGGTGGCTGCACTTGCAAGAAATCTTTTACAGTTTGCATAGATTTAGCTTTGTCTTCCATTTTCTTTAAAACCTCTTCTGCCTTATTACCAAACAGAGTATCATGTTGTAAAGGGGCATCCAACAATTTAGCTTTAACATGATCAGGCAGATTTTGCTCCTTGAGCCAGGCATGCCTTCTAATCACAGATCCAGTAACTGCAGCCCTGCAAGAGGCCTCCAAGGAATCAAAACCACATTGCAAAGTATGCTTTCCAACCTGTTCTGCTGCATGCAATAATTCCTGTAATTCTTTATTTTCCACACAATCAGAAATCAACATAATTTTCTATTTCAATAAGCCCATAACATGCTGTTGATATTTAAGCATATGAAACTGGCAGTTTAAGGCCCTAATTACCAAGGTTGCGGATGTATAAACCTTCTTTCCTCATCTGTCCAGCACCCTGGAATGTCTATCAGAGGGGGTAGGATTTTTGGCTGTAGAGGCCTTTACACCTTTGAGACCCTGTGATATAGTCTCAGGATCAGTAGCAGGATTTTTGAATAGAAATTTGTGGGAGTCAGGGACTCTGTAATATCTGTCTGGCTTACTATGAGCCGGAGGTAGGGAATCAGGAGCCATGCTTGATTCTGAAAACACATCATCAATAACATCTAATACAGAAGGTATAGCCAAAGGCCGATGCTGAGGAAGGAGAAGGAAATCCCTAAGCCTCTTTTTTGAGTCAGAGAAATGCCGACTCTCCCAATGAAAATGTTCCTTTAAGGTATACAAGGATTCACCAAAAGAATAATCCTCAGGAGGAGATGTAGATGGGATGGATTCTTCTGCATCTGAATCCTCATCGGGAGGAATAAAAAATTCCTGATCAGAAGAGAAAGCAGAAGAAATGGAAACCTGATCTGAAGATTCATAATCAGTGTCTTTCCTAGGCCTCTTAGCAGGGAGGGGTTGGGAACCCCTGATCAAGGTAATTAAGTCCTCAGCCATTTTGATCATCTGTTTTTTAGGCATAGGGGCCTGAGCACGTGGCTCATGCGTCAGTGTTTTAGACTTAGAAACTATTTTTGATCTTGTTTTTGAAGTTGGCGTCAGTTTTATGTAAAAATGTTGAGGCCTGAAAACACCCTCAGAAGCCGGTGCCTGTCAGCGGCTCTGGACCCATCCAAGGGAGAGACATCTGCATGCTCAATACTCTGAGAATCTCGCTGCATACCGGACTCCACTTGGGTCTCGGTAGAGGCATGCAACTCAAAAGTAGTGGGTAACAGGGGCTGTGAAAGTGCCTCACTGAGTACCGGCGAACCGGCGACTGGCTTAGGAGAAGCTTCGTCATCAGTTTTGGACTTCAATGGTCTGTCTCTGTCTTTTCCTTTGCGTTTTTTGTGACCTCCGGTAGTTGGATTGCTAACCAACGACATTTCAGGGTAATTAAATCTGGATCCAAAATATTTTGAAGGAAAAATATACCGACGCTTAATAGTGTGTTGGTTAAATCTAGCACAAAACCGACAGCAAGGCACGTTATGGTCTGGGCTTAGGCAAGGAATACAGTACAAATGAAAATCCTTATAAGGTATTTGCTTCCCACAAGTAATGCAATTATTAACTTTTACTGACATCGGTAGGAGCAAGAAAAAGTTTTCCCAATGGGGTACTTAGCTTTAGTTGAAGACTTCGATTCTGAAACTCGAATGTGAAAATTTCAGGAGTCGGCCGACCAGCACTTGCGAACTGCTTCTGCTTCGGGCACCGCGCGGCAAGAAAGACTGAATAAAATGGCGTTGGCTGCATGTTTTATATCCCTGATGAACTGACGTCATGGAAGAGGAGACAGCAACCGACGCAGGACCCAAGACTTTGTTATTCAGGCCGACTGAGGGCAACCTGCCAGCATATTACCCAAATGTAATGACTGCAACAGTGAAACATGAACAACATCTGCTGAAACCTGCTAATATCTAGTTGGACAGGCTTCTTTAGTTATGGCTGGATGTCTGCTGAGTGCCATTTTGTTGGACAGTGAATGAGTTTTACCTTTGTATGCTCTCTTATTTTTCACCAGTAAGATATATTGCAATTTTAAATTGTATTTAATGCTATACTGGGTGTATAAATGTGATATAATCCCCCATGAACTGGTTTGTGGATTACAGCACTGCTATGCCTTGTGCATGCAAAGGTTGAAATAATCTAGATGGACAGGGAGGAGAGCATGTACCCCACTGGGGAAAATGGAAAAAAGATTATTCAAGAACGGCTGAGATATGGTTCTTGTCATCAGTAATCACTCCCAGATCATGCACCTATGACACAAACTGCAGATGATGTTGGGAGACAAAACTAGCCAAAAAGAATCCCTTAAGAGTGGCATGTTTGACTATTTTCACCATCTTGGAGATGTAGAGTTTAAGATGAATATGAACCATCCAAGTAAGGATGCATTCCAAGTCTTATTTAAATGGTCAATGGCTGGCATAAATTCTGGGGGGTATAGCTACATGTTATCAGTGTATCAATGGCACTGCAATCTTCTCATTCTAATAACATCTCCCACAAAAAGCATATATATGGTAAATCGAAGAGCTCCATGTATGGAACCCTGCAGGAGACCACAACACAGTGAGAGCTAGAGGATATAACCACTGAGATGTTTGTCTGGAGAGGTAAGAGACAAATCAATCCAAGACTACATCAGAAATGTCAGAGTAATACTCTAGTCAGTTGAGTAAGATGGAATAATCTACTGTGTCACATTCCAAACACAGATTTCATAGGACCAGTGTGGAATAATATAACTGATAGGGAGATTGTTAAAGACTCTAGTTAGGGCCATCAGAGTCATCTAGCTCGAAAACTGGATGGAACAGGATCACTGATTTCATTATCTCTTATATGGGATTCCAGCTATAAGTACATTATGTCCTCAGGAGCCTTAGCAAGAAAGGGAATGTTCATCATGACTTAACCTTGTCTTTTTGAGGACTGGAGTAATCAAGGTCTCATCTAGTTAATTGGAAATTGTCTACCTTTAAGAGAGATGAGGACAGTATGATATTATTTTACTTACACCTTGTTGATTAATGCCAGCAATCTCTTTTCAGTGAAGACCTCAGATGGTATTGATGCTGATTAGGGGAAATTTGGACAGGGTACCAGGAGAAGTCCCCTACTCTTTTCAGCCACTAGAGGGAGACAAAGAACTGCTGACTGGAAGAAAAGATGGTGGCTAGCATGAAGTTTGATACTGTGTTGTGTAACAGTGTTGATTAGGATTTACAAAATGTTTTGGAATTTAGGATTTACACAATAAGGACACTACTGAAAAATGCAAATGTCTGATGTCAGAATGGATAACAAAACACTAATGCTTATAATGTGGGACAAATAATCAGACAATAATACTGTTCCTTCCTGTGAAAAATCTGTAGAATGGTGTACACAGGAAACTCAGGAGGCAGGAAGGTGTGTTCTAGTGTTTGTGGAGGCAGGTAACAGTCAATGAGGAGAATCTAGTTGTGAAGCATCGTATGATAACTGCTATTTAGGGTGCTTCTACTGAACATGAAAGTGTTTTACTAGCTGGAGGAAAAAGTCATATGCTGCAGTTTTTGGCAATACAACAGACTGTTAAGTACTGCAACTTCTATGCAGAGTAGAAGTAAAAATAAGCTTGATATTAGAGTAACCAAAAATACTGACACCTTGCAAAGATGTTTTGTTTCAGACTATACATTGTTTGTACCATTTGAGCTTCTAACCACAAGCTGCTTTTTCCTTTACTTGTTGATAGCAGGAGTAGTTCTGTGAAATTACTTTTGAATCTTGTCAGTTAATGGTAACGTTTTTTGCTATTAACAACTGAGCTAAAGAGTGTATGCCATGGTCTGAATATATTTTGTGCTACTAAAAAGAAATTTAAAAAGAAAACTGATAGTTCAGTTCAGGACTAATACTGTGGAAGAAAACATGCGTGTGGACTATTTTGGTGCAGAATGTTATGTTATACTTTAAAATCAATGGTATAAAATGATGTATGTTTGGACTGGGGCATGGAAAGTCTGATAATCTTTGAAAATATGTCATAATATCATAACAAATTAAGCTTGTGTCATGAATAATAAATGTAAGTGGACTATGAGGCACAGTTAGATACTACGGCAGCACATCTGGTGAGGGATTGTGATTAAGATGTCCTCAGTGTGAGTAAATAGGACATCAAGGACCAGTGTGTTGAAATGTAGAAAATACTATAAAGAAGGACATGCATGGTTTTAATTATAAACAGGATAATCTACATCAGCATGATGTTCAAGAAAAGGGTTGGAAACAACAATTACAAATGGACATAATGATGTAGTAAAGTAAGTTAGTGAGACGAATGCCTAAATGGAAGAGGGAGAGGAAAATATCTCTTCTGAAAGAAATAAAATAATGAGGAATGTGTGAAAGAGAGTATAGTAGAAGAAAGACTTAACATACCATATTTTATACTAACTACTAAGTCTGATGTGTTGATGAAAACGGGGAAGGGAATGATCCAGAAGATAGAAAAAGGGACATGGTTGGACTTCCAAGATGGCAGCACACTGAGCAACAGTTTAATTTCAGCTCTCAAAGTGTGAAAAACGAAACAGAAGAGGGGGCCAGTAAACTCATATTTTTGGGTAAAGTTCAGTAACTGGCTAGTAAGTGCACTGCCTAGATGTCAGCAATAAAGAAATTCCGAGAACCTGAAAGAAAATCAATCACAAAAGGTGAGGAGAAAAACACTGAGCAGGAAGAAATCTGCAGCTGTTCAGCAAAAAAAAGCATTGCTAGCTTCAGCTCTGGTGCAAATCATGACTTCCAGTAATCTAGAGGAAAAAATAAGTCAACTGTACTCAGAGCTGATTAAAATAAACAAATCAATCAAGGAGTATATCAACTGAAATAAGAAAAGGCTGGAAAAAAATGGAAGAAACTGTAAACAGATATTCAGATGAGGTGATAAACCTACAAAAGTCTCGAAATGAAGAAAAGGCTGACTGAATATGAGACTGATCAAGAAGAGATGTTTCAAACAAAATAGAGTTAGAGGATAGAGTAGGTAGGGGAAACCTGATTTTTTCTGCTATACATGAGAAGGTGGAAGGAACATACTGAACTGATTTTATGAAAGCACACATAAGCAACTGGACTGGTATTCCACAGCAAGAGCTGTTAATTGAAAGGGCATATTGTATATATGCTCCAAACCTGGCCATGAGAAAGCAACCTAGACCTTTAATTGTAAAGATTCAATCCTACCAGCAGAAGGAGTTGATTCTGCCAAAACTGTGGTAGAAGGACAAAGTACTTAAAGTGGGAGACAGCAGAGTGGAAAATGATCACTCACTGTACACCAGGCAGAAGAGGAGTACATTTATTCCACTAATCAGGAATGTTGAGAAGCAGGTGTGAGATTCAAGCTGCTGTACCCAGCTATTTTCAGAATATTCTTTCCTGGTGGGACAAAATCATTTTTGATGCAGAGCATGCTAAGGAGGAAATACACAATTTTGTCCAAAAAAGTAAGCTATGAAACAGAAGAAGATTATGCTTCTTGTTCTCCTGGTAATAAAGACCACAGAGAAGATGTGCCAGTGAAACATTTTCCAGTGTTTCAATGAAAAATGCTTGAGAGACAAAAAAAGCACACGCGTTGACTAGAATAACCGGGAGTAAGTTAGAAATGAAGCAGATACTGGATTTGGAAGATCAAAAGGAATAAAACCACCATCTCAGAAATTGACAAATAATGAAAGATTACAAAGCATTAATTATATTTGTGAAACATGATAGAACTAGAAAACCTGGAAATATTGGACTTTTTTGACTTTGGTGACTCTAAAGCATATGCCCTGCTTCACACCATTAATATTTGAATGAACATTTAGGAGGGGGGAAGAGGAAGGAAGGAGTTATCTGTAAGTAAAACAAAATGTTGCTCATAACAGTAGTATTTTTATACTGTATGATATAATCTGCATGCTATAAGATAAAGATTTCTCAGTTATTTTTGTGTGTAATACAGATATTAAAGTAAACAGGTGCCCCTGTTTTTCTTTCTTTCTCCTTGTTCCGTTTTAAGAAATGTAGGCACTATAACATAAAAAAAGACCATGATACAAGACAAAATTGATGTGCTTTTTCTTGTTCTTGCATACTTGAATGACTGGTTTAAGGCCCTTGGCTTGATCTAGTAACATGTTTTAAGAGAAAGCACACAAAAAATAAAATTAAATATAATAAAGAGTTTTTCTCTAGCAAATAAATGAGTGCTTCTAGAAGCAAGACAGCACTTTGTGGAAGCACAGGCTATACTGTGTATCTTAGCATACATAACCTTCCTTTTAAGTTAATCCAAGTGTGTGAGTGTGCTTGTCAGTCTAGGACAATTGTTTCTATTAGGAGAGTAAAACTTGAATATTTGAAGATGTATATCATTTTGTGTGTTCATATTAAGTTCATAGGTATAGGGGTGTATTTTTTTAGGGGTTTTAATAAAACAAAAAGTTTTGTAAAATGTGACATTGGCTCAAATGGATATGACAAGAAACAACTGTATAAACTCTAACCTGCCAAACATTAGTGTATGCATGTAACACAAAAACTGGAACTAGATACTTAAAAAAGCTGCTGCACATAAAAGGTGGGAATATTTTTTATTTAATATTTGTTTAACATTTGTTTACCAGGAATGTCTGACTGGCCCATTTTCAATGGAGGCCCAGGAAGAAATTATCCAGATGCATGTCGTTAAAATAACAACTTTTTAACATAATGACTCTTTCTATATTATCTTTAAATGTAAATGGACTCACAGATATATACAGCAGAATGCAAATAGTTATGTTATAGGAGGGGTCTACTTCAGTAGACCGAGCGCTCACTTACCCGACAACTAGTTGCCCAAGATGACAAAACCGACACCTTCATAAGACCGACATCTGGAAGACTGATGTTTCAGCGAGGTAAGTAACCTTGAAGTTACTTACCTCAATAAGTAAATTTGCTTGTGTTAAAAAAATGTACTAACAGTGGGTCCTGACTGTATTGTTACTGATTAAATGTATATTTTTTAACAAAGGATACTGGAAGAGAAGAGGTTAAGCTCAGCCCCAGCCAACTTTGAAAAATATTAAGAAATTAAATTACTTAATTTAGGCCATAAAGACTGTATCTTATAGTTTTGACTGGAGCCAGAGATGAAATGTCTGTGCCAGATAATAGTTTACTAGCTCCTGTAGGAAGAGTGGAAGTTTTTAATGGTTTTATAACTTCCAGAAGCTGCAACAGATCTTAGCATAGCTGTATGTGTATGTATTATTAACACATATTTGTAAGATTCTGGTTTGGCTGCTAGGAATGAGAGTAGCATTAGAACCAGAAGTCAGATGACCAGATGTACATGATGTCATTCTGTAATCCATCACTGAAATTATGTTTTTTAATATTAGACGACACTAAAGTCTCAAAGCACTCTGTTTTTGGAACTTGACATAGAAGGATCTCTCACCCACTTCATCTTGCCTTGCTCTAGTAAGTGTCAGGAAACAGTAATTCTTTAGATCAGTCAGGAAAATATGGTGAGATTAGTTAAGTGCTGTTTTTTTTTTGTATCGCATGACTCTATTCATCTGTGTTATTTTACTATTTCCTGTGACTGAAACTCTGGTGTTTATTGTAAATAGATATTCTGTATTTTATGCTCTTTTATTATTTATTATTATATATATATTTAAACTTTTCATTGTGGATGGTCATTTAGAGAATATTTTAACCTTTGAGAGTACTTATATCTATTTGATTGACTCTGTGGCCACTCCTGAAAGCCTTAATGCATTGGTCAAAACACTACCATTTGTACTAATATTAATTAACTCAGTATACTTGGGTACCCTTATAAGAGCCTAACAGTAGCTGGCTTTGGAGTGTTTGTTGGCAGTAACTACCTTATAGTCTGGGCACAAGGGGGCATAGCTAGTAAATCTGTGCCAGTCTTTTCCAGGTGTGTGTGTGTGTGTGTGTGTGTGTGTGTAAATCAAATCTCAAAGAGTGGGTGTTAGACGCTTAGAGCAGGGACATGAAGCACTGGTTTCACTGAGAGGGTGCTGGATGACTTGACTTGGACACTTGGCTGAGGACTCATCTCTATAGCTGGGCCAGTGGCAAGTCTTACTGGGGCCCTGGAGGGAGACAGAGAGAGAAATCCAGACTCCTAACTGATTGTGTTCCCTGTGTGCTCTTAAGGGAAATTGTGCTTGATGCAAAGAGCTGCATCTGGAAATACTGTGTGTATCTATTTTATTCCAATGGAATGTCCCTCTCCAGGGCCAGTGATGAGGATTCAGGCTCCTTGATTACTGGCCCAGAGAGGAGATATTACATAGGGTAATGAAATAAAAATGAGACTCTAGTGCTTTTCCACCTATCTGTTGAAAAGAGAAAAATTTAAGGAACGGGTAGTGGAAATTATTCAGGAGTTATTAGAGAAGATAGACATTTCTTCTGAAAATATTGCTAGGGAGTAGCACAAAATTAAAGGGACTTTAAAAATGGGGTGGAATTAAAAGAGAGAGAGAAATGGTTAAGAAGTAACAAGAATTATTCAGAGGGCATGACAAAGATAAAGTTTAAGTATTGGAGGAATCTCACATTACAAGAAGAGAAGCAACTGCAGAATGCTAAACAAAAAGTAAGGGATTACCTCAGTAGTATGCATGAGTTTAAAAAGATTGCTATAAAACAACTGTTTTTGCACAATGACTTAGGCAACAGAAAGTAGAAAGGGTTCTTACCAAGCTTAGGGAGCTTCTAACAAGGAAAATAACAGTAGATCATGTAGAGGTATTAGAAGTATTTCAGAAATGTTATGAAAGTCTGTATAAAGCAGAGCAATATGGAAATCAAGAAAAGGTACAAATGGAAATGTTTATGGAAGAATTAAGTATGCCAAGGTTAGAGGTAGATGAGAATCAGTTGCTAACAGTTAGGATAGGAGATGAAATAAAAGTGTGATGTACAACCCATCCACACGAATGTCCACAAGAACACATGGTATTCCTGTTGAAGTTTAAAAGCTAGGAAGGAAAAAAATGATAAAGACCTGGAAGGTTTTGTTTAATAGTATTTTAAGAGGAAGAAAAGCACCAGCATCCCTGTATACCTAAAGAGGGTAAAAACCCATCAGATTCAGCTACATACGGACCCATTTCAATCCTAAACCATGATTATAAAGTGCTTATATCTATATTGGCTAAAAGAATGGCAAAGGTGATGCCAAAATTTATAGATATGGACCAGTGTGGTTTTGTGGAGGAGAGGCAAACATTTGACAACATTAACAGAACATTGATGATCCAGAGGGAAGGAGAATGTAAGAAAATCCAACTGTTGTTGGGAGCCTTGATACAGAGAAAGCATTTGATAGTTTAAGTTGTAAGTTTATGAGTAGGGAAATTGAAGCATTTGCATTCCCTAATAAAATTATTAGGTTGATTAGGAGAATATATGAGGGATCAGACACAAAAATTAAAGTGGGTGGGTGGCTCTCTCATAATTCCTGTTTGAGCAGAAGAACCAGGCATGGATATCATCTTTCCCCTTTGTTATTTGCATTATGTTTAGAACCACTGGCAAAGAAAATACAGGACTCAGAAATTCAAGGATATATTTGGTATGGTAGTCAAGAAAACCTGCCTGCATTTGCAGATGATATTATTTCATACCTGATAAAACCAGAAAAGGACATTTGAGTGGTGTGGAACATTTTGAGACAGTTTCAAATCTTTTTAGGATACAAAATTAATGAAGCTAAAATAAAGGCAATAGCTGTAAATTATGTACCCACACACAAATTGGTTCAGCAATATCCATATTTATGCTGACATGATAAAATGAAGTACTTAGCAGCATGAATTAAAAAGGATTTTAGTGTGGCAGGTAATGATTTGTGGGAAGAGCTAAACAAAAGATAATACAAAAACTGAGAAATTTAAAGATCTGTTTTATGGATATGGATAGCAAGATGCAAGCAGTTAAAATGTTTTAGTCTCTTTAGTTTTATATACAGTTGTGGGTAGCAATTATAAAGAGCTGAAAAATTTTATCTGGGAGGGGAAGACGGCAAGAGTGAAGTGGGATAAACTGATTCTTCCAACAGAACAAGGTGGCTTGGGATTACACAATTTGAAGGGGTATTTCAGAGGTATACAGCTATGGGTCCTATACATAGCACAAGCAGAAACCTATAATTCAAAGTGGAAAGTGATGATGATGAAACAGGAGGGAAGCTCAAGTAACAAGGACAGACTGGGATACTGGATGCAGATCCTTAAGGAGAATAACAATAACCACACATAATATTATATTCATAAAGTAGCAGACAGTATTCTAAGAACTAAGCCAACACGGGAATGGAGAAAGGAGACTGTGCTAATAGGGATGACTGAAATTAGGGATACAGTTAACAGGCAAGAAGAGTCTGGAATTTATTGGTTAAACTGGCAAAAGAACCAAGGTATTAGGAGCAAATAAACAGAGAGGGAAAGGTAATAGAATGAGAAAGGCCAATCATTTATTTGGACTGAAGGCTAGAGATTGTCTTCTCTATCAAGGATTGGTATCAAAGTATAGGCGAAGAGAAAGAAATATGGGTATCCTAAGCAAGAGACCAGCACCGGTAGAGTTTTTAGTAGAATCTAGAACAGAAGCTACCCTTAAAAAAGGAATATTAGTAGAGCATATAAAATATTGCATGATAACTATAAGAATCAATCAGAGGAGGTTAAGAAGAACTGGGAAGAGAGATTGGATAAGCAATTTGCAAATAAACAATGGGGAGATATATGTATGTCTGCCAAATATGCAACAGAGTCAAGAAGATCTAGAATCTTTGCTTGGAAGTGTTTGCATATGTATTTTTATAGTCCAAGTAGACTCCAAAGAAGTTTTTCTCAGGTAGACAGAAAATGTTGGAGGTGTGATGGGGAAGACAGAGATAACTGGGAACATATATTCTAGGAGTGTAATGAGCTGGTGGACTTCAAAAATTCCCTGCAGAGTACTCTATCAGAAATACTGGGTGAGCAAATTAGTATAAGTAAGGAAGTAATTTTTCTTGAGGTATGATACAGAATCAGAATTGCTAGACATAGTAAGGCCTTGCTTAGTCTAATTATAGTGGTTGCCAAAAAAACAATTACTAGAAAATGGAAATCATATTCTAAACCAACTATACTAGAAGCAGTGACTATAGTAACAGAGATAAACAACTGGAAGTGGGATCACTAGAAAAGATTAGGAGCAAATTACATTGAAAAAATTGGAATTGTGGGAACAATATATGCAGAAGAGGAGTGAGGTTCAAAAGAACGCAGCAGCTGGTAGTAACTGGATAGAATATAAGTGATGTATAATGTTTGAATAAAAATTATGTCAATATGATTTGTTTTCATTTATATAAATGTACGATTGCTTATGTCATAAGTGATAACTTACTAAAGATGTTTCTTGTTAAAAAAAGACATAGTATACATGAAATACTAGAAAATAAAAGCTATGTGTGACACTGAAAGTAAGAAAAGAAAGAGACAATGTTTAAGCTTGGTCACTAAATACAAGCAGTATAAAAGTAATGTCAGAAGACTGATGGTGTTAATTTCGCACAAAAAATGAAGCTGATTTGATTTGTTTGATATCCATCAAAAATAAAGATCAAAGGGCACAGTTTAAGGTATTGTGGGGAAAGTACAGTGTGGAAATTTGAAGTAAATAAAATGTTCAGGGATTGTGGTAATGTGTGGTAATACAGAGGAAACACATTCTAGATTTTTTATATGAAGAAAGATTAGGGTGCTTAATTATTTTTGAACATGAAAGTTAGAAAACGTATATACTGAGTAACAGTGTTGTATGCTTACACATGTGTAAAAGAATGGGCAGAATTATAGGATCACAGGATTGTAGGAAGTTACTAGGCTAATGGCCCTGGGGCCCTTATAAGCCTAGTCAAGTTCTACCCTTATTTCTACGATCAGCACCTACTGCCCCTGTCCAAGAGGGACACAGGTGAAACCCCTAGGGTGAATTTACAGTTACCCATCCAGTTGTCCAGACTGCGTTTGAAGAGGCCAATGAGGTGCTCTGTTTTACATGAAGTGGGAGTCTGTTCCAAAGGTGTGGTAACCTCTGTGAGACAAATCTGTCCCTCCAGCAGGTTCTATTAATATAAAAAATAAAACATGGAAAAAACACCACGCTAGGAAACAAAAAATGTATGTTAGCGCTTTCGTTTACTAAAAATATGTAAACTTCTTCAGACAATTCACAAACAAAAAATCAACCTGTAAATACTTTAAAAAACATGACATCATTTCCTGAAACAACCTTACCTCAGTTTAAAGTAAAAGAACATAAAATGTAAAGTGTAAACTATATAAATCTATTCATAAATACTATGTTAAATTATTTTCTCGTGAAATTCAGTATATTTTTTATCTTAATAAAGCTTTAAGTTTTAAAGTTCTCCTGATAGAGATTGCATCATTTAAACCTGGTGGGACCAAAGCATTTAATTTCAACTGCCATAAAACTTCTTTTTCTTCAAGTTTTAGGCTAGTCGGTCCCCCTTTTTCATTCTCAGATACTTTTTCAATAGCCATGAATAAAAATTCATGCTCAGGGAATGATAAAATATGCCTAGCTAGGGCACTGGCAAATTGACTGCTCTTATTGAATTACTTTTTCAACGAGTTGACATTTTATCCAATCAAGTTGCAACTGCCTTACCTCTGAAACCTGGAAGTTCCGTTTTTTTAGCATCCAGTAACCGTGGATCTACCCTAGAATCGAAGGATCGGGGGAATGTGACTACCGAAACTTCCCACTCTTCAGGATTACCTTGCTCTGGTGTACAGTCCCACGACCCGAATGGAGTGAGTGAAAGTCTTATTTCTAACACAACAAACGTCAATGTAGTAAGTACGCCTAATTCTTGAAGAAAAATAAGTTTTATGGCAGTTGAAATTAAATGCTTTGGTCCCACCAGGTTTAAATGATGTAATCTCTATCAGGAGCACTTTAAAACTTAAAGCTTTATTAAGATAAAAAATATACTGAATTTCACGAGAAAATAATTTAACATAGTATTTATGAATAGATTTATATAGTTTACACTTTACATTTTATGTTCTTTTACTTTAAATTGAGGTAAGGTTGTTTCAGGAAATGATGTCATGTTTTTTAAAGTATTTAAGGGTTGATTTTTGTTTGCGAATTGTCTGAAGAAGTTTACATATTTTTAGTAAACGAAAGTGCTAACATACATTTTTTGTTTCCTAGCGTGGTGTTTTTTCCATGTTTTATTTTTCATTAGTTTGCTGAATTATTTAGTTGGTTCTATTAATATCACATACCAAGTTAAGGTCTTTAGAGTGAGTAACCCGTGTACCATTTGATACAAACTGATTCCAAACATTAGTGGTCCCAAGACTGATCCTTGTGGAACACCACTGGTTACAGGTCTGCTGTTGGAGGTAGATTCCCCTATTTTGACTATATGTGTTCTAACAGTCAGCCAGTTAGTGACCCATCTAACAATTTAAGGGATGATACCAAACTGGGAGAGTTTGTCAATACCAAAAGGGGCACTGTACTCAATTATTACCCTGATGAGGGAAGAGTGCAGGGAGGTTATAACCTTTTTTTTCTGGAGACAATGCTGTGGGATAGTGTCAAAAGTCTTGGCTAAGTCTAGGTAGGCTGCATGCACAGATTTCCCCTCATCCAGTGCCTTGGTGACTGACTCAAAAAAGTCCACCAAGTTTAACAGGCATGATCTCTCTTTGACAAATCCAAACTGAGTAGGGTCAAGTGCTGAAGATTACCTATATCTTTGTTGATAAGGTCCATGATGATTTGCTCCATGGCCTTGCAGATAAGGCTAGTCAGGCTAACATTTCTATAATTCCCAAGGTAAGTGGAAGCTCCACCTTTGTACAAGGGAATAACGGTGGCCATTTTCCATTCACCTGGGCAAAGTCGCTGCTTAAACTATGATTGCAAAGAGTACCCAATAGTATTACTAATTCTTGTTGGAGCCCATGTAGGATGCAGCCTGGGATGTTATCAGGTCCCAGAGTTGCTGTGTTTTTAGCCTTACAGAGTGCAGTCATGACCTACTCTTTAGAGATACAAGGTAGGGGAGAGGTGGTAGGGATATCATGGGGTACGTGTGGCGGAGACAGTGGAGTGAAGTTTTCGCAGAACCTGTCAAACAACAGGTTAGCTATGTCCACGGGTTCAGTATATGTGGTATCATTAACTACCAGTTTGGGACAAATCTAGCCCTTTTGTTTAGGGTATGATGTAACGAAAGAATTCCTTATGATTGTCCTTTAGTTGAGGAAGCTAATTTGGATTTGTAGTTTGCTTTGGAGGACTTCACAAGAACTCTTATTTGCTTCTTTAATCTGTGGAGGGAGTGTTTCCAGTTTAGGGCTCACTCCCTTTTACTCTTAGACAGCAATTTCTTCCTCATATTGTAAAAACCTGTTGGTTTGCTCTTCCTTGAGGATCTTGCTTTGGTCCTATCAGGTATGTCGGAGTCAATGCAGTTATACAGGATAGTTGCCAGTTCCATCTGAGGAAGGAGATGCAGTGAAGCTATTTATACCATCCCGTAAGAGGTTATAATCTGCTTTGGAGAAGCATTATGCACCCGAGGAAGCCCGCTAGGTGAAAGTTTTTACTTGTGTGCTTCGGAAATTGTTTAGAATCATCTACGGATTTTAGTTCACCCCATGTACTTGGAATATTGTTTGGAATTATTAAAGGATTTTAGCCCACTCTGCCCTGGTTTCCAGTGATTTCTCTTTTTGTGTTACACTGCCTAAGAAAGGCACTATGGGGTGGCAATAGCCTTAGCCAGTATCTGAAATCTCAGTGGTGACAGATGAAGGCCATGTCATCCCAAGCTGACAAATACTGGATCCACTTAGAATGAAACCAGAAATTAAGCCAATTATTGAAGTCACTCATTTTCTGTTTGTAGTGATGCATCATCCTAGGTGAAGGTTAAATGCTGCTTAAGGCTAAGGACATACCTGCATGTGACACATAATCTGAGAGCTCAGTCACGTCTCTCTATATATAGTCCAGACAGGTATGTCTCAAGTCGTTCAGACCAACATGGACTATGATGGAGTCATAACTGTACCTGTTGTTGACAGACTTGAGTGCATGTGTAACATGGTGGATCCTACCACCTGACAGACAGCTGACCATGACCTTTTCCTTATCCAGCCTAGTGAGAGGGATATCTGTGTGTCTCACAATGAAATCACCTATGACTAATATGTTTGGTTTTGTGTTTTGTCTTAAGGGCTTATGGGCTAGCATTATTTGACATAAAAAATATGTTCTAATTATTTCAAACATTACTATAAAATGTGCCTTAACTGTAATATATGGAAGGAGGGGGTTTATCTTAAGATATAAAAAGATGATAAATTATAGGAAATTAACAATAGGCAAGAGAAGGTTTCCTATGTAAGGGAAGAACTTGAAACAAAAATTAAATTCTTTATTTTCACAGATATAATGCTATGACTAAAAGATGGTAAGGCATTTGTTGGATACATAGATCATTAGGCTACATGGGGTGTTTGGAGAAAATACAGAAATAATCAAAGCGGGAAGGGTATTAAATGTTTAACAGGAACACAAAGAGAAAGCATTGAAATGACGCAACAGATTAAAATCTTGTGGGCAGATACTGAAGCCATGAGGACATTTTATACCTGTTTAACTGACTTATCCTTATTTTGAAATATAAATAGGTGCACCTGGAAGTAGAAGTAGGTTTTCACAATAGGAGTAAAACAGAGTATTTGAGGTTAGGTAGACAGTGTGAAAATCTGTTGAAAATAATAATATGGAGTTGTAAAAAGGAAAGATAATTGTTTAAAGGAAACAATTTTTGGCATTATAATTTTTCTTCCAGAGTATGGCTACTACTCTCATTTATGAGGAAGCATGAATGCTTCATTTTGGCCATTAAAAACACTTAATTTCCTCTGTCAGATGCATCTCTTAGATAATGACAATGTGTGTGTTGTTATATTTTAATTAATTAATTAATTAAAGACCCTCTTTTCTTGGTGTTATTCAAAGTATTAATATTTAATGGTATAAAACCAAGAAATTATATAAAAAGTAACCAGCTGTCTTGAATGAAGTTATTAGTGTAGATGGAACAAACCTTCCTTCATTTTTCAATCAGCCGATAAATACTTACTTAATATGTGCAGTAGATATTAGGTTATCATTAAAGTCTATTGGTGTCTGACACACTTAGAAGAATTTCAAGATGCATAACAATAACATAAACTACAGAAATTAAATTATCCCTGTAGTCTAAAACCTTTTCAGCTAAAGCAAGACATACCTACCAACTATCTACTAACATAAACATATCCACAGTCAGAATGATTTTTTGCACTCAGCAACTTTTCATTAGTGAATATTACTTAACTATAATTTTATTAAGTATTATTATTATGTAACTTAATTTTAATTAGCTATAATGACAAGGATGGGATATTTACCATGACAGTGGGAGGGTGGCCTAATGGCTAAGTTGTTTGCCTTACAAACACAAGGTGCAGGGTTTGAGTCTCACAAAGGATAATTGGCTAGGCTTAAAATGGCTCACAAGGGCAGTTAGCTTAGTACTAATCTATGAACCTATGAGCAATTAAATATCAGAAATGGACGCTCGCAAACGTATTGGATAACTAGAATAGGATCTAAGCAGGCAATATATATATATATATATATATATATATATATATATATATATATATATATATATGGAAATTCTTCTTACAAACATGAAAGGGAGCTTAATTCCTGGTGAAATTTTTTTGTGATGCAAGTACATCAAAGAGTGCTAGGATAGCAGACTCAACAAAAGCACTAAAGAATTGGATTAGTCAGTTAAACTTAAAAGATGTATTTAATGTTAAGGGAAATGACTCTCTGATGTATACACATTACTCACATGGGTTTTGTATACATTCAAAGACTGGCAGAGTATTGCTTAACAGGATTTGCTAACAAATACGTATAAGCATAAACCTTCCAATATCAGAAAACAATTCTCTTTAATTTAACCTACATATTAATCCAGATTCATTAGTCATGGTAAATAGAACACCAAAATATATAACAAAATTATAGGACTTACAAAATGGTTTAATAAAGAATTATAAGCATTTAATCTATTAATTACAATGATGAAACTAGTAAATCCATATTGCAACACTCTTAAATTTTATACATATATATATATATATATATAGTTTAAAGTATATAATATAATATAATATAATATATATATATATATATATATATATATATATATATATATATATATATATATATATATATGTATAAATCTGTATCTATCTATAGATAGAGATCCATCCCTCTATCTATATCTAACTATACACATATATCTAGATAAAAATAGATGGAGAGATAGATGGATCTATTACTTTTTACTAAACTGGCAAAACATTGATGTGAAGAATATCAATGTACAAACAACAAAACACAGAACATCAACACACTGTGCACATGTTCAGAGGATTAGCTTGGAGTGGGCTGAACCAACAGCAAGTGTATTTGCAGGGGAGCAAATATCTTGCAACTCCATGTGGGAGGCTGTGCCCCATCCACCCTTGTTAACTACATATCTCTCGGGAAAGAGAATATTTATCAAATCGGAATTGTCAGTCTTTTGCATATGTCAACCATCTGTTTCTATCAATTAAATAGTGTCTACCAGGCAGACATGAACATTGTGCCACTTCAAAACAGAATAATCATACATTGGGAAAATCTATATGGTGTAAAAACAAATTAAAAGATTAGGACAAGGAATTAATAGATTTGCAAAATAAACTACAAGTTCCTAAGTGAAAGTTCAAAAAGCTGAAAAGATCTTAAGTGACTAGTTAAGAACTTAACATACTAGATATCAACAAATTCTACAGCACAAAGCTGCAATAGCCTTATAGAAAGTCAGACTTTGTATGCTATGAATTTTAAAGGGTTACATAATTTAGGAGAACAAAAACTTTATTCAAATTCAACTTAAAGGGTGTTTTAAGAATAATAAGATATATGGAACACCACGGGGAATGAACAGTATTTACAACAGAATTTTCGTGGGAAACAGGATGTTAGACAAGGAGGGTGAAAAAGAACTTGGAATGGGCATGAGCAGAAGAAAGACACTTATACCTATCCTCAGTTTAACAAGCGAGGTAAACGGGACTGATTTTTCTATGCAAAGTATAGCAACTGATGTAAATAGTTATGTGGTTAATCTGTCGGTTTATGATTTAAGTGGAGTAGATACTGAAGTGTTAATTGAAGGTTTAAAATTCATACCGATAGCATTACCAAGGTTATATGAGTTAAAAGGGGAAATTTTTAAGTTTGTTCGTAAATTGCATTTATAGGATTATTATAAAAATATTGAAGACTATGAATATCATGATTGTGACATGAATGAGTCCTCAGATGAGAGCTTTTATTGTTGTGATTCAGAGATTATTTCAAATGCATATTATAAATATGACACGGAAGATGTGAGTTATAAGAGTGATTTTATTCTGCCCTTTAAAAATGTTATTATTCAACAGTTTCTATCAATCTTAAATTTTAGTGTGTAATGTGTTTAATAAAATAAAAACACATAAAATATAATTTAACAAAGAAAGAAGAATGGTTAAGTTTGAATGAATTGAAAAACAAAAAAAGATTTGGTATTCAAGCAAGCAGATAAAGGGGGAAAATTGGTGGTAATGAATTATAACCAATATCTTAAAATGTGTTATATACATTTGAATAATAGAAATGTGTATGCTTAAATTGAAGTAGAAGTTATAGCAAGGCTATTGTAGATTAGAAAGAACTTATGAATAAAGGGCTGAGGTTGAAATATTTTCACTATAAAAATGTGGAATATAAATTCAATGTAAAAACATGTTCTATGGCCTATTTTTATTGCATACCTAAAACACACAAAAGTCTACGTGATCCACCAGGTCGTCCAGTAGTTTCTGCATGCAACTATTTTACACAGAACATCTGTTTCCTGCATCAGTATTTATATAGGGAAGTGGATAAACTACCCACCTACATTAAAGATGTATTTGATTTTATTGATTAAGGTTATACAATGGAAGAAAGAGATGTATTTTGTAGTTGTAGATGTTGTTAGTCTGTACACTAACATTCAACATAAATTTGGATTGAAAGCTGTGTTACATTTTTTGGGAGATCTACCTGATGCTCATTTTATTTCAGACTTATTACTTTTTTGTTTGACAAATAATATGTTTGAATTTAATGAGGAGTTATACAAACAATTACAAGCAGCATGTTCCCCCATTTTTGCTAATCTTTTTATGGGCCTTTTTGAAAGTATATACATATATGCAAATGAATTTTTCAAGAAATACGTAGTGAAATACTATAGGTTCATAGATGATTTGATTTTTATATGTAATGGTGGTTCAGAATACGTATCACATTTTATTGAACAGATTAGTGCAAATATTTTTGGGATAAATTTTGATGGTATGCAAAAAGCTAAAAAAAGGTAAATTACCTAGATGTAACTCTGGAGGATATGAACAATGGGGAGATAAGAACAATATCCAGACTTTGCAGTAATGAAAATGAGAGACATGGGGAAACAGAAAGATCTGTTAAAATGTTTGAAACTAGGGCATATGACAGACTGGCTATATTAGAAGGAGTGAAGAAAGGTACTGTGGATAAGGTAACACCCCAAAGGGAAATAGAGAGAGGTTGGGTTAATTTTGAAGCAAATAACAATATAAATTAATCTATTTTTTGTTACAAAATATACCCTATTTGCTGATAAATTAGTGAATATAGTAAAATATTTTGGGATATTTTTAAAAAGGATGATATTTTATATTTTTTAAACATGAAAAAATTGGTTATTTCCTATAGTAGTGGTAGAAGTATTAAGGATATTTTAGTTCAAGGTAAGTTACAGATTCCCAAAGTTGCTAGAAGTATCACAGTTGGAACAAAGGGTACTAACCTGTGTTGTATCTGTACTGGATGTCAATTTGTGGTAAATAAATTTTATAGTATCAATGGGTGAATTTTCAGGTAGAAGAGGTATATAATTGTGAAACAGAGGGGGTTACATATGGGTTATAGTTTTACATAGGAGAAATTAAAAGGGGTTTCTCTACTAGGCTTAGAGAACATGTTAGAGATATAACAAAAAGTAGTGAATATAATCCAGTAGCTGTGCATTTTCAGCAGTGTCATGGGAGTGATCTGAGAGGAATACAAGCCAGAGTTTTGAGTTATATACATAGAGATTATATATCTATGCAAGATGTCTCCACTCAAGACTGGAACAGACAGTCAAGAGGAGAAGGTTAACACTTGCACCACAACTCCAGCTGCACACAGACCTACTAAAACAGCACTGGCAAGAAATACACATAAATACACCCACGCTAAAGGATAACGCTGCCCAAGATGCAGAAACCTTTACAAATGCACACCTACAAGGAGGCATGGATCGTGCCATACCTAGCAAAACCAAGACTCACTCTAAGAGAAGGAAAACAGTTTGGTCGACCCCTGCAATAAACAGGCTATACAACAGAAAGAGGAAACTAGTTCAGAAAAAAAGCAAATCCCAAGAAGGAAAGACATCCCTGATCAGTATCAGTAAGTAACTGGGGTCTCTCATGAAATCATCCAAGGCTAACTTCGAAAGAAAAATAGCCAAGGATTCAAAAAATAACCACAAAGCCTTCTTTAGCTATGTTAAGAATCTAAGTGGCAACTCGCAGATATGCACTAAACTAGTGCAAAATAGCACAAAATATACTGAACCTACTGATATTGCCAACATCCTGGCAGATAGATTCAGTGCAAACTTCACCCCCCCTCTCACCTCCAAAAGGGCCCACAACAATACTGGAAAAGTGTAGTGTCCCAAAAATCACAGACGCACAGGTGAAAACAGCCCTTTCAAAAGCCAAAAACACAGTGTCAATGGGACCAGATGGTGTCCCAGGCTGCATCTTGCACGAACTACAGAACGAACTAACCCCCCACCTAAACACGCTGTTCAACCTCATCTTCTCCACAGGCTACATGCCCATAGAATGGCACACAGCAAAAGTTATTCCTCTCCACAAAGGAGGGGCCACAACTGACCCTGATAACTATCGCCCCATAAGCCTGACTAGCCTGGTCTGCAAGGCTATGGAGCACATCATCATGGAACTCATTAACAGAGACATTAGGACCCTCCAAACACTTGATCCGACCCAGTTAGGCTTTGTTAAGGGCAGATCATGCCTACTAAACCTGGTTGACTTCTTCGAGACAGTCACCAAGGCCATAGATGAGGGAAAGGTGGTTCACACAGCCTACCTTGACCTCGCCAAGGTTTTCGACACCATTCTCCACTTGGGTATTACAGAAAAACTCACCAGCCTGAATATGTCACAAGATGGGTTGCCAACTGGCTTACAGACAGAACTCACACGGTAAGAATAGTGGGCTCCAGGTCCGACTCTAAACCAGTCACAAGTGGTGTCCCGCAAGGCTCAGTCCTGGGACCCCTACTGTTTGGCACATACTTCTCAGAAGTACAGGCAAACATAGGAGGACTATGGCTAACCAAGTTCGCCGATGACTGCAAACTGGGAGCCATAATTGACTCTCCGGCTGACACGGACATCCTCCAAAAGGGCCTTACTGTGACGGACACCTGGTGTCAAAGTCATGGCCTCAAGCTAAATGCCAAAAAATGCATAGTCATCCCATTTGGGAAAAACAAAACACCCATGAATTACCACATAGGTGGCAGTCCCCTTAATGCAGAAGAGGTAATAAGAGATCTGGGGACCCAGGTAGATAGAAATCTCTCCTTTGTCAATCATATTGCCAAAGTAGTTAGGAAATCCTTCTATGTGGCCCATTACTAAAGGGTTCACATCTAGAAATAAAGAGGTTATAGTGCCCCTCTACTCGTCCCTCATTAGACCCATCATAGAGTACAATGCCCCATTTGGGATGTACCTCACAAGACACTTCCAACAGCTGGAAAGACCACAAAAGTACCTCACCAAGAGGATTACTGGTCTCAAACATATGTCGTATGAAGCCTGACTGAAAAAACTCTGGCTGTACTCAGTGGCATATCGCTTACTCAGAGGTGATCTCTGCCTGACTTGCAAAGCCATGTCCAACTCAGAATTGATGGACATGATCCACCTAAAGAAATCCAAGTCACTGCGAGCCACTTGCTCTAGTGAGCTAAACCTCACCACAACAATAAATAGAACATGCTGGAGGGATAGATTCCTGTCACAGAGACTCCCCATGCTTTTGAACAAAATTCCAAATTACATCAGGCATAGCCCCTCACTAACACTCTTCAAGAGAAACCTTGACGAGTGGATAAGTAACAGAAAATACAGCCCTGGGATCACTTCATTGGCTCTGCTTGACAGAGGATCAGTTAATTAATCAATGGGGTGGCAAAAGCCAACACACTCTGGCTAGGCTTATAAATGCCCTCGGGCAGATAGCCTAGTACCTACCTATGAACCTATGAATATAAAAACAAGTATTTTTTATGGTATATAGTAATCTGTAAAGGCTTACTTAAGCCAAGATGCTAGGAGAGTTTAAGGTTTTACAATAAAACAGATTTCTTATCACTAGCCAGTGTTTTTCTTCGCGGTGTTTCGTATATTTTCCCTCTATTGGTTATATTATATAAATAATAAGATGTAGTCTGACATCTCAGATATGATCCAATAATTCAAACTATATTACAAAAAAGTAAATAATAATCTACATCACTCTATTAAAAAGGGCATGACAGAATAGTTCATAAGGAATAGAATTTCAAAGAAACTCACTAAACAGGTTGTAGTTTGTTCTTGCAAACCTATAACTGCATGCGATAAATCTTCAAATAAAGGAAATACAATTAAATAGAAAAGCAAGTATAAATGAAGTTATTCCCCAGTTATACATGAATCTTTCATCTAATATTCTACACAAAGCATTTTTGGAAATACAACATTATAAACGTATTCCATCCTCATGGGAATATTCACCGATAACCTCAACATTAAAACAGGATAAAGATAACTTGCCTTATGCAGATGACAGACCAATCTCTCTTTTCATAGGTTTGTAGGTACTTACTAGGCTAATGACCAAAAGGGCCTTTTTAAGCCTAGCCATATATCCCAAATCTCTGACAAGCTCTTGAACTCTTGATAGATGTAAGCAGAGGCTTGGAAGATGAACCATTTACAGGCTGCCTGTGTCCATTAGAGACACAGGTGCCAAACCAGGGATAAATTTTCGGTTTCCAATCCAATTGACAAAGTTACACTTAAATTGAGTGTACAAGGGGAGCCTGTTCCATAGAAAGGGTAGTCTCTGTGACACATACCTTTCTCTCAAGAAGGTCATATTTATATCACAGGCAAGATTTATGTCTTTGAAAAGGTAATTTTAGTACTATTTGTTTTGTAGATATGCAGGAGGTCCATCAAAGTGGTGTCTGACAGTGCCTTGCATTCCAGGCATAGTTCCCCCCTCAACAGCATATAGGAGACAGAATACAGGGATAGGGCTCTGAGATGGTCTAAATAGGACATATTACTTTTGCCCTGTATTCTTAGGGAGGAACCTCTCTGGACATTTCGATTGTTGGATATGCTGTTGATTATAAATTATTTATTTCTATATTCATGGAGAGGATGACATTTTATATACTAGAGCTCATAAATAATGACTAAATTGGTTTCAACATACAGATACAAACTCAAGATACTATTAAAATAAATTTAACTCTGTTGTATTATGTTAATGGCAAAACATTAGAAATGAAACTTATAATGTTATACATAGAAAAAGCATTTTACTCTGTGAACTGGCAATATTTGTTTACACTGTTAAAGGAATTTAGATTTCTTAAAAATTCATAAATCTAATTTGAAGACTCTAACAGTATAGCTTATTTTCAGCTAATTTCCTATTTATCTGAATTTATAACAGTTGAAAAACAGAACTGCTGACAATTATCCCTGTTATTTGCCTTAGCAATGGAATCTTAACTTAGTGTTTTAAGAGAAGGAACATCTAAAGTCATGCTATTTCATGGTAATCTGTTTTGTCTTGTGACTTCGTGGGACCCCTTTCTATTTTTACAATTTTTAACCTCCCTCTGAGAATATTGTTAACACTAATATTAATATTTCAATAGTCTAGTTAAGTAACCTGATCAAGAATTTTTGGAGAGAATCAGGATTATATTATTTAACAAGAAAAAAAACAAGACATTATTAGTAAATAAAGTAAACAGTAGTGATGTCATATATTTATTTAATCTTAGAGACGGTAGTAAAGAACGTAAATATTGAGGACATATAATAAAATCAGATTTAGAGATGAGGAAATGGAAGTACTAACTATAAAATATTATTATTCATATTAATTCCATCATTACTACCTGTTACCTTTAAAACCAGGCTGCATCTTTTTAAAATAGTCCTACTTCCTAAGGAACCTTATATAGTACAAACTCTAACCCTACCTCCTGATGAAAAGCAAATAAATAAATTTAAAACAAAACTATTAAAATATTACCCCCCCCCCAAAAAAAAAGCAAGATTGGCTTATAATCATCATATTAGACTTTGGAATAAGGGGGGAATAAAATTTCCTGATATTGAAATGTGTATCGGCCTTTATTTTAAGACAGTTCTTTACTCGCAAGATATTTCATATAGAGCAAACAGGAAAGTATTACATTTAGAGTTGAATGAAAATATATTAAAAATATCACAGCATGCTATCAGGGTCACTGATGATACACTGTGGGTAACACTTTGTAATTACTTTCAGTACAAAATGTATACTCCTACAGTTCATATTACTTAAATAATGTATTTAAGACCATTATATATTTTGTATACTGATATTTAAACATTAAAAAAATGGATCAGTCTTATTTATCCTTTTTGTTCGTCAAAGGGTCTGACTGAATGTTATAATGCTGACTGGATGAATAAATGGAAGAGTAATAATCTTCATGGGGATGCAGCTTTTACAATGATTCAAAACTCAAGGCAACTGAATTTATATTAAATGAATTTGAACATATCAGATGTGAGGGTTGACGACATTCAAGGAGTTAGATCATTCATATAGGAGAAACGAGAAGTGTAGGACAATGTCAGCTAACAAATTTACCTAACAGAGCTTTATGTGAGACACTATAAAAATCAAGCTAGTGATCTCAGTTTTAATAGCTATGTACACAATTATTTTAGGGTATAGAACTGAAGTGAATGGGAAACTCTAGAGATTTATTTTGTAAGAACAGCTAGATACATTTCCTGATATTAATAAAAAAATGACTTTTCTATTAGTAGCAAATACAGCAAGTTCCTCTTTTTGGATAGGTTATACTAAGAAAGTTATACACAGAGCCATTTATACTCCACATGAATTGACTAGAATATCTAAAACAAATAAATGTCAGTGCTGGAAATACAATTCAAGTGAAAAAGTTGACTGGAAACCAATTTTATTTGATCTTTAAATGATTCCTAACTTTTGGATAAATATTGAAAGTTTGGTCAAATTATCTTAATTGACAATTTCTCCTTGACTAGTAGCTTATAATAAATTGAGGATGGTGGAGGCAATTAAAGAAACAGAAAATATATTAAAAGTGGTTGAGTTAAAATGAATAAAGAAAGAAGTGAAGGGTTGATAAAACAGTTAAAGTAGGGGTATTCATTTATTTTTCTGTGTTGGCTATAGACGTGCTAGGCATTAAATTCCATAAACCAGAATCTATTGATTAACAGTGGGATAAAAGTCTGGTAGAAATATTGGTTATAAATAGAGTGTGCAAAACATTCAGAATGCAATTTAGGGAAAAACATTTTTTGAGAAACTCTGTGTGTTTAGTGAAATTAGCTTATTGAGGTGTTGCTTTCATATTTTCTACCTCCAAAGAATAGAAGTTTTTGGCTCCTGTTTTCATTATTGTATACATATCTACGCAAAACTCTGTAAAACAGGAGGTGCTCTATAAAAAAAATTGGAAAATGGAGGCTTAGGTTTGTTAAATAATAGGTATATCTATTGTCTCTCCATTTGTACTGGTTATTACAGATAACATTTTATGGAAACACTCGATAGTCCAACTACTCTTTAAAAGTATGACTATTTAGAAGAATAATGGAGAAAGAAAAATAGTAGCAGTTAAAATGACCTGGATATGGTAGAATATTAGAAACTTTTTATGGAAATGTAATATAGATGGCATAAGGGATCAGAGGAACAAATGACATGACAGTATTATGACTTTGTATCGTATCATAGACCCTATGTATGACTTAAAATATGAAAAGGATCAGGTAATAATGCTAAGAATATATAGATTTCAGATTATAATGGAATGGCAGGAATTCTTATCACAAGTTTCCATAAACAAATTACCAGTTAAAAGATCAGTTAATTTCAAAAGAGTTAAGGAAAGACTATGCAGTTTTTGTGATCTAGTGACCATTTTTAGTTAAATGCATGAAAGATAACTATTTATGGACTGTAATAGCTAAAATATATTTGCAAAGAATCTGCAAGGCTTCCCCATGTTTACTTGATATGAATTAACTTGAAATTAATTGATCAAGCATGTTAGAGCAAAACAGGTAAATGCCTGCGACAGATATATGCTGTTTCAAGGAGTTTCTACCTTCTCCAATGCTGTGTGACTATGAATTCTTGTTTAAGGATATGAGGGGTGCAGACTGCCCTACACTTTGTAAAGCATTTGTTTCAAGCTGTCCCACTACCCTTTATACAAGGCAGCTTTTGAAGATTTGCAGTCCAGGAAGACGGACTCAGCTGACTGGATTTCACTCTTTCACAGCAGAAGCAGTCTATGGGTAATTTAGGTAACCACCTCAGCACACCTAAATCCCTTCATAATTTTCAGGAATTCTTTAACAGAAACCACTGACTACTAATCACTTGTGTTGAAGTCCACCATAATAAACTACCTGAGGGCATGAGCACAGAGAAGATAAGGAAGTCAGAGAACTCCTAAAAAAGTGTCAACAAGATAGGTGGTAGATAAGGGAATAACCACAGTTTGTTCCTTTACCCAAAGCAAACTCTGAATAGTTGGAAAAAATCAATTCTGATCTTTTTTAATTGTAACTGAATCACAGAAGATGTTTGGTGCATTAAGACCACATAGGAATGACCAAATCTTTTGTCTAACCAAAGTTTTCATGAAAGTGAACCAGTCTAAACTCTATAAGGTGGACTTTTCTTCTCCAGCCATAGTAAGTCCTGTTTAGTTTTCAGTAGTGATATTCAGTCATTCACTGGACATGGGAACTTCAGTAAATACCTCTTGGTGAGGTGTCCCTTGGTTTAATGGATGGCACCCTCATTACGTCTTTTATGTCTTCATAAGCTAGTTTTTCACCTCAATAAAAACCAATGTACCGAAACCAGTAATAGCAACAGACTGTTAAAAAAATCACACAGGAACAGATTCTTCCATAAAAACACCAGGCTGTTTAATAATCCACTTAGAACAACTAAGCTCTTTCATTAAACAGTATTAGGCTTCTTCAGAGTTGTTCACAAAGTTATACAAAGGCATTTAAATACTGCCCCCCCAAAAAAAAACCTTCAGCGAATCATTTAAACCAGCTCATTCACATGGCATAACACAATTAAAGACACAGCATAAAGTTTTAAAGAATACTATAAAAAAATTCCTAATAACAGATATTCAAACGTAATGTTTAAAAATAAAATACCAAAAACGCAGTTCAATCAATTTGATCTTGTCTTATTTTCAAAAAAGGCTTGATAGATATAAAATCATTCAAGCCCGGTGCCATCATGGCATTTAAATGCAACTGCCATTTAGACTCCTTAGCTTCCAATAAAATTTTTACATCACCACCTTTTTTGTTGACTGAAATTTTGCCAATCATGAAAAATATAAATTTATTAAAATCAACACACTTGGTAGTATGTACAAATAAGGCATTGTGTACATCTTTATTTTTTATTGCCCTCAAATGTTCTCCGATCCTGTCCCCCAATCTCTGAGTGTTTTTTCCCACATAAAACCCAGGACAGGAAAGGCAAACAGTAACATACACCACCATGGAAGAATTACAATTGCATTTACCTGGCACTGTATAGAAGATTCATAACTAGCTATGATCACATAAGGACCATTGTTGATGTATCTACATGCCCCACATTTTGACATGAATGACCTGTAGGAACCTTTACGTCCCTGCCTCTCCAAGATGTCCTTTATATTCTTTCCCTTACTAAATACTACTTGGGGCTTAGGTCCCAACTTGGACAAAATTTCCCTTTCAAAGCATAGTTCCCAACATTTATTAATAATGTCCACTATGCTGGGAGCATATTCATTGTACCGAATAACCATGGCATCAGACTTATCCTGAACTCGGTTAATAACTTCCACCCGCTGGTCTAAATTCAAAATTGGGGCAAAAGAAGATGATCTTTTATGCATCACTTCTTTTTTTATGTTAATGAGGAACTTCAAAGGGTACTTAAAAATCTCATTTTTAAAAGTTCCATCTACACTAGTCAGTCTGGAAATTCTTACCATCTGCCCCTTGACCACACTACGTTTTTGATGTTGAGGTTGATTACTGTTATAATAAAGAAGGGTATTTGAAAAAGTAGACTTTCTATACACTGAACTCTCAAGTACCCCTTCTTTCTTCGACAAATTTATGTCCAGGTAATCAATTTCATCCTGTTCCAATTTACTGGTAAATCTAAGGAATTCTGTTGTTCCATTTAAATATTCAGCAAATTCATGGGCTTCTCCTTCATCACCCTTCCAAAGGATCAGGATATCATCCAAAAACCTGTTGTATATCAGGATTTTATCCTGAAATCTGGAACTGAAAACAAACTTCGTCTCCCAATCCAACAAAACCAAGTTGGCATAAATGGGAGCACACTTGGCTTCCATTGCTACTCCTGTCACTTGGTGAAAAATTTCACCTTCAGACATTAAGAAGTTGTTGAGAATAATTTCCATGAACTCAACAAGTACCTCAATTTTTTTCCGAATCCAGCATACCAATGCTGGATACACTCTGAACATATCCATCCCTCTAACATGAATAATGACTGAAAACAAATTTACAACATCAATTGTCAAAAAACTGAAGAAATAATTCAAGCCACTCCTGTATTTAGCCAATCTCTCTTGACAATGCCAGGAATCCCTTACTATATGCTCAACTCCCTTCACTAAAGGTCCTGCTTGTTTATCTACCCATGCTGACAGGGGTTCCGTTTTAGTTGGTTGGCTTTTATTTAGTTGCAGTGGTCTTTTTGGCCATTTTTGTTTTTGTGTTTTATTGTTTTTAAACCGTACCAGTTCAATTCGGACTGTTATTTTATTTTCTACACAAATTTACAAGTTTGGGTTTGGATATGCAAGGTTTATTAACCCAACTTTTGGAATCCATTCAAAATGTAACTGTTATATTAACCAAAGAAAAATCATCTTCAGTGAATCCTGGTCAAGCTACCTTAACAAGCACTCAAGCCGAGTTATTTTCTCTACATTCTCCAATTAATTTGGATAACCATGAGGCGGGTGTTGCCATGGCAGTGGACAATGGCCATAAACCAGGATATGACTTAAAAATAACTTCAAATTGAAATTATTTTATACCAACTCATGTGACTATGAACCCAGAATTAACTTAGAATATATGCATACACATGTTTACATCTCTACCCACTAACCTGAGCATAGTGCAGCTTTATTTTATTTTATTTTTTTATTTTATTATTTATTTTTAGTCTTGCCCATTTCAGTATGATGACATACTTAAGAGATGTGAAAGTATATTAGTCAGAATAGAATGGGTACGATAAATGTTGATACATTTTTCAATTTGAAGTTAGTTTTACATAGGAACTTATATGTTCTGAGTGCTTAACTCTATGCCCTTTGAAGCACTAGTATAACTGTATTTATATATTTATGAAATGTTTAATATGTTCTAATATACCTTTATAACATGTTTTTAAACATTATACTAGCAATTTAAGTTTGTACTGTGCAACAACATGTAACACTTTTACATTTGGTATCCAGGACCATAGCCTTTAGTTATGAGCATGATTTCCCTTTAAGTTTGCAAAGAGGAAATTATGTAATATGCTTTTCTTTATTTAAATGCAGTTTTAGCTCTTTTTAGCTTGTCTGATGAAGTTCCTGTATTGTTTTAAACTTGGGACAAAAGCGCTTACAAGCTTTCATTGCTGTTCTGAATAAAACGTTTGTCTGCAACTGGTGTGAGCTGTCTTTTTGGATTTATTGGTTTGTTTACCTTTCTGGCATACTTGAGAGTTCAGTGTATAGAAAGCCCACTTTTTCAAATACCCTTCTTTATTATAACAGTAACCACACTCAACATCAGAAATGTAGCATGATCAAGGGGCAGATGGTAAGAATTTCCAGACTGACTAGCGTAGATGGAACTTTTAAAAATGAGATTTGTAAGTTGATAGGTTTATTCCTTGACAGGGGGTACCCTATGAAGTTCCTCATTAACATAAAAAAGAAGTGATGCATAAAAGATCGTCTTCTTTTGCCCCAATTTTGAATTTAGACCAGCAGGTGGAAGTTATTAACCGAGTTCAGGATAAGTCTAATGCCATGGTTATTTGGTACAATGAATATGCTCCCAGCATAGTTGACATTATTAATAAATGTTGGGAAATATGCTTTGAAAGGGAAATGTTGTCTAAGTTGGGACCTAAGCCCCAAGTAGTAATTAGTAAGGGGAAGAATATAAAGGACATCTTGGAGAGGAATGGACATAAAGGTTCCTACAGGTAATTCATGTCAAAATGTGGGGCCTATAGGGCATGTAGTACATCAACAATATTCCTTATTTGACCAGAGCTAGTTATGAATCTTCTAAACAGTGCCCAGGTAAATGCAATTGTAATTCTTCCATGGTGGTGTATGTTGCTATTGGCCTTTCCTGTCCTGGGTTTTATGTGGGAAAAAACACTCGGAGATTGATGGACAGGATCAGAGAACATTTGAGGGCAATAAAAAATAAAGATGTACACAATGCCTTATTTGTACACACCACCAAGTGTGTTGATTTTAATAAATGTATATTTTTCATGATTGACAAAGTTTCAGTCAATGAAAGAGATGGTGATGTAAAACTTTTATTGGAAGCTAAGGAGTCTAAATGGCAGTTGTGTTTGAATGCCATCATGGCACCGGTCTTGAATGATTTTATATCTATCAAGCCTTTTTTGAAAATAAGACAAAATCAAATTGATTGAACTGCCTTTTTGGTATTTTATTTTTAAACATTAAGTTTGAATATTTGTTATTAGGAATTTTTTATAGTATTCTTTAAAATTTATGCTGTGTCTTTAATTGTGTTATGTCATGTGAATGAGCTGGTTTAAATGATTTGCTGAAGGGTTTTTTGGAGGGGCAGTATTTAAATGCCTTTGTATAACTTTGTAAACAACTCTGAAGAAGCCTAATACTGTCTGGTGAAAGCTCTTAGTTGTTCTAAGTGGATTATTAAACAGCCTGGTGTTTTATGGAAGAATTTGTTCCTGTGTGATTTTTTTAGCAGCCTGTTGCTGTTGGATTTGGTACATATGTTTGGTTTTTATTTAGTTGCAATGGTCTTTTTGCTCGTTTTTGTTTTAAAGTTTTCCACCTCTCTGTGCACATCATAAGGCATTTATCACCACAGTGCATGCCAACAGTCAATGTAACTCAGCCCCTCCACAAAAGTAAACTGTACACAGCACACACACACACACACAAAATACATACTCAAACAACACAAAAAAAGACCTACATAAATCATGCCATAAGAAATGAAGTCTGTAAAATTTAGAATTAAACTAATTAAAAATAAAATATGAACAGTAACCAGCCAGCTAGAAAATGGCATTACCAGCAAATGGACTGGAAACTAAGAATCTATACTAAACCATATTAAACCAGTTAAAACATAAAGGGTGGTATTCAGAAACAAATAATATACACTGTTATGTGAAACAGTATAGTGAATAGAGATGCACAATAAGAGGGAAATTCAGAGACACACCATACTACCACAGAAATAGTGCTGTATGCACTATATGCTAATGATGCCATAACTACAAGTTAATGAATGTCATCCTGCTAATGTGAGCCATCACGTACACACATGACAACATAAAACAGAGGGAAGCAGTTCAAAGACATAAAATTAGCTCAGTGGGTCACACTATAGCGCTCAACCTTCCAGCTCCAAAATGAAGAACACTAGCCCTCATTATGTGGAACAAATGGGCAAACTGTGGAACACATAGTAATGGCTTACTTACAACTTCAACTCGGAAGGTCATAGGGTGGTTAAAATATGCTGGCTTTAATTATAGAAAAGATGTTTTAATGAATTAATATGATTCATTTCTATTTACCATATATATCAGTTAAAATAGTTCCTAACACTGAATGTGTGACAGACCCTTTCAATGTGGAACTTCGAGGAACATGAACTTTTTAAGACTCCAAATGAGGTACATTCTTCGTAATGAGGTCCACTTGAGAGGTATGGGTCACACTGCTCATGCAATCTGAAAGTACAATTTTGTACCTACCATAAATGTAGATGTTTGAGTGTTCACCCTGCTGCAGTCATCACACTTGGGTTATCCTGCCGTCAGGCGGTCCCGCAGTCGGCCCAAATTCCAAAGTCTTGGTCTGGCGTCGGTTGCTGTCACTTCTTTCCTGATGTCAGTGCGCCAGGGGTATATAAAAGGCATCCGACGCCATTTTCTTCAGTTTTTCTTGCCCCAGATGTCAGGTGCCCCCAATAGGTAGGCTATATACATATATATATATATATATATATATATATATATATATATATATATATATATATGTATATACACATATAGCTATATAAAAATAAAACAAAACCCTTAGGCACAAACAACTACACCACAGAGGTAGTATAGGATAGAGTGGTAGAGATAAGTTCAGCTAGTTCAGAGGGGATGGAGGGAGGGTAACCTGGACTGCAGCAGGGTGAACACTCGAACATCTACATTTATGGTAGGTACAAAACTACTATGTTCATCGTGTTACCCTGCTGCAGTCATCACACTTGGGTTGAATCCCAAAGCTAAGGATGGGAGGTGGAGTCAGACAGGGTTAGAAGGAGCTAGTAAGCCCTGCAAAACTGCAGTGGCAAAACCAGCTCTAGTCTTAGAGTATAGAGGTAAGTGATAGTGTTTGGTGAAGGTGTGCACTGAACTCCAAGTAGCAGCTTCCAGAATGTCCTTGGTTGGCACTCCCCTGAGAAAGGCTGCTGATGTAGCTGTAGCCCTGGTGGAGTGGGACCTAATGTTAGCAGGTACTGGTTTCCCATAATGAATGTAGCAAAAACGTATGCAATGCCCTATCCATTTTTACATGGTCTGTTTTGAGATAGCTTTTACTTGTGATCCTGTAGCATAGGCTACAAAAAGCTGGTCAGTTTTTCTGAAAGCCTTAGTTTTATCCAAGTAGTAACATAATTGCCTGTGAATGTCCAAAGAGTGCAGGAGTCTTTCTCCTTTGTTCTGGGGATTTGGGAAGAAGATGGGCAAGTGAATGGCTTGGTTTAGGGCCACACTAGATACCACCTTTGGCATAAAGAAAGGATTAGTTCGTAGAGAGACTGTCTTGATGAAAAATGAGGAAAGGTTCCACTGCCATTAGTGCCTGTAGCTCTGAGACTCTTCTAGCTGAGGTTATTGCTTTTAGTAGTTCAGTTTTCCATGAAAGAAATTTTAAGTCAGCTGAAAAAGCTGGTTCAAAGGGCGGCAGTGTAAGCTTTTCCAGAACAAAGTTGAGATCCCAAGTACGTGTTGGAGCTCTCCTTGGCGGTCTTAAGTTCTTAGCCCCACTGAGGAACTGTCTTAGGAGTGGATGTGAGAATAAAGGAGGATCCGTGCTGTAATGTGCTGAAATTGCTGAGGTGTGGATCTTAATAGATGAAAAGGAAAGTCCTTTGTGTAACATCTCAGTTAGATATTGTAGAATCTGAGGGATGTTTGGATCAAGGGGGTTTAGGCCTTTAGCCTGGTTCCAGGAGCAAAATCTCTTCCATTTGTCTAAATAGGTTTTCCTGGTTCTGGGCCTCCTGGCCTCTAGAATGACATTCATAACAGCTTTGGATAAAGATGTTGGCTGGTTGTTTAGGTAAATTGCCATGCAGCCAGGTTTAAAGTCTTGAGCTGGCTGTGTAGAATCTGATGGTCTCGCTGGGTGAGCAGGTGAGGAATTTGTGGCAAAATCCATGGTGGGCCATGGGCCATGTTCCTTAAAATTGGGTACCAATGCTGGCGTGGCCAGTCTGGTGCAACGAGTATCATTTGTGGCCTCTTTAATCTGACTTTCAGCAGTACCTTTGCTAGAAGAGGTAGTGGAGGGAAGGCATACACTGTTAATGTTTTCCAACTGAATGAGAGGGCATCCACTTTCCAAGCTAGTGGATGGAAGGTCCTTGTGCAAAATATTTGAAGTTGGTGGTTGTGGGGGCTTGCAAACAGATGTATGTCTGGGCGTCCACATTTTTGAGCTATCATTGCAAATACTTGTGGATCTAGTTTCCATTCGTGTGGATCCATGATGTTTCTGCTTAGGTCGTCTGCCAATGTGTTTTTCTTTCCTGGCAGGAATTGTGCTTGTAATTGAACCTGGTAAGACAATGCAGTGTACCACAAGGTCATTGCTTGCCTGCATAGAGGGTAGGAATGTGTGCCCCCTTGCTTGTTTATGTACCACATGACTGTGGTATTGTCCGTCTTTATTATTAGTTGCCCTGGGTGTAGAAGGTCCTTGAAAGCTGTTAGGGTATTCTGTACTGCTAGCATTTCTTTTTGATTGATATGCAGATGCCTCTGATCTGTTGTCCATTTGCCCTGAATACACTACCCTGCCATGTGTGCTCCCCAGGCATAGTCCGATGCATCTGTTGTCATAGTTTGCCTGGCTGTGGGTGAGGTGAAAGGCTGACCCTTGTTGAGGTGACATGCCTGTGCCCACCATAAAAACTCCTGTTGAAGGCAGGGAATGAGTGGTATCATTGTTTCCAAGCTGTGGCTGTGCTGAGTCCATACACTTTTCAGGTACCATTGTAATTTCCTCATATGCAGTTTTGCAAATGGTATTAGTAGTATGCAAGATGCCATGAATCCCAAGGCCTGCAGAATTTTTCTTCTAGGGAGTTGGGTCTTTGTTGCCATTATTTTGAAATATTGATACACCTGTCGTGGCTTGTCTGGCGTGAGATAAGCCATCTGGGCTGTTGTATTCAAGCTGGCACCCAGGAATATTATGTTTTGTGAGGGCACTAGTTTTGATTTCTTTTCGTTTACTGTGTACCCTAGGCAACTTAGAAGGTGTTTGACAAATGCCAGATGCTGTAAAAGAATGTCCTTGCTTTCTGCTTGAATAAGGCAGTCGTCCAGGTATGGGTATATTTGAATTCCTCTTTGTCTGCAGTATGCAATTACTGGTGCCAGGCATTTTGTGAAGACCCTGGGCGCAGTAGATAAGCCAAAGGGCAGTGCAGAGAATTGATAATGTGTTGAACCTGCAATGAAGCGGAGGTATCTTCTGCAATTTTGTCTGATAGGGACATGCAGGTATGTCTCCTTGAGGTCCAAAGTGACTAGCCAAGCATTCTTGCCCAGCATGGGAAGAAGCTGCTGTAGTGTTAGTATCTTGAATTTTGGTACTTGCAGATAGGTGTTCAGAATTGAAAGATCCAGAATGGGTCTCCATGCTTTGTCCTTTCTTGGGACTAGGAAGAGTCTTGAGTAAAATCCTTGTCCTTGCTCCTGTGTAGGTACCTGTTGAATGGCTCTCATGTTCATGAGAGCTGTAATTTGTTTTTGTGCCTCTGCCCATTGATTTGGTGGCAGGTTTGGCATTCCTTTGATCCTTGGTAAGGTATGAAAGTGGAATCTGTATCCTTGAGAGACAATGTTTAGAACCCATTTGTCTTTTGTGATGATATGCCAGTTGTCTGCAAAAAATGCTAGTTTTCCTCCCAAGGGAGTTGCCAGGAGAGATTTGCTTGGTAGTTTGAGGATAGAGTCATTGTGTTTGTCTTCTGCTAGCTTGGGGCCTGTCTTCTCCTCCTCTCTGAGTAGCGGAACCCCATTGGCAAGGTTTGTAAGGGCCCTGTGACTGACCTCTGCCCCTTGGGCATCTGTATTTGCCCCTCTGTGATTTGTCTGAAGCTGGAAAGGACCAGTTTTTTGTTGGCCAATTTCTGCTGAAACGAGGGGGTTGTACCTGCAAAAAATCCTTGACCGTTTGCATAGACTTTGCCTTATCCTCTATTTTCTTTAAAACCTCTTCTGCTCTGACACCAAATAATACATCCTGCTGTAAAGGTGCATCCAATAATTTTGCTTTAACATGGTCAGGGAGGGTTTGCTCTTTTAACCAAGCATGTCTACGTATGACAGAGCCAGTAACAGCTGCTCTACAAGAAGCTTCCAATGAATCAAATCTGCATTGTAAAGTATGTTTGCCCACCTGTTCAGCTGCATGCAACAGATCCTGCATTTCCTTGAATTCAGGCTGTTCTGAATGTGTGCTCATTTTTTGTTTTAACTGAGACATTAGGAATTGTTGATATTTCAACATGTGAAACTGGCAATTTAATGCTCTCATAGCCACAGTAGCTGAGGTGTATATTTTCTTTCCCCATCTATCTACGGTTCCATCTATCTAGGGCTCTGGCGTCCCTTTCAGAGGGCACAGGGTTTTTAGCCATAGAAGCTTTTACTCCCTTAGGACCCTGGGAAATTGTTTCTGGGTCAGCTACAGGGCTTTTATAAAGGAATTTGTGTGAGTCAGGTACTCTGTAGTATCTGTCTGGTTTGGCTGGAGCAGGAGGAAGAGAGTCTGGATTTAAACTAGACTCCAAGTAAACATCATCCACAATATCTAGAACATGAGGGATAGCAAAAGGTCTGTGCTGGGGTAGTAAAAGGAACTCTCGTAGCCTTTTCTTAGAATCTGAGTAATCCTGGCCTTCCCAGTGGAAATGTTCCCTCATAGTATGTAAGGTTTCCCCAAAGGAGTAGTCTTCAGGGGGAGATGCTGAGGGAATAGAGTCTTCAGCATCAGAATCTTCATAAGGTGGAAAAGTGTAATCCTGTTCCTCAGAAGAATCTGAGGAGAGAGAAACCTGGTCAGAGGATGCATAATCCTCCTCTTGTCTTGGTCTTTTATCAGGAGGGGGATGGGAACCCCTGATAAGGGTAATAAAATCTTCAGCCATCTTAAGCATCTGTTTCTTAGGCATGGGGCCTTGAACTGTAGACTGATGTACAGTTTTTTTTGGTTTTAAAGGAGTTTTAAGTTTAGCATAAGATTTAATGGTGAGTGTAGTCGGTCTGAAGACACCTTGAGCAACCAAAGGTGTTTCCGTTGCACCGGTGTCTAGTTCTGCTCCGGTGTCGGTAGATGGCTGCATCGGCCTAATAGCCTCTGCTTGGGAATCCGCAGCTGTCTGGGGTTCCAGTTCTACGGTCATCAGGGGCTGCGTAGGTGCCTCACTGAAAACCGGAGAACCGGCGACAGGCCCAGCTGAGGCCTCGGTGTCTCTCTTATTCCTAGGCTGCCTGTCCTTATCCTTGCGTTTTTTATGAATGGCGGTCGTCGGCTGCTCTGACGGCATGATATAATTAAATTTCCTACCAAAGTAATGCCGTGCGAAGTCAAAACGGCATTTGATAGTTTGTTTATTAAACCTAGTGCAAAACCGACAACCTGTGACGTCGTGGTCTGGGCCTAGGCAAGGAATACAATAGGAATGGAAGTCCTTATGAGGTATTTGCTTCCCACAAGAAATGCAATTGTTAACTTTTTCTGACATCGGACTGAGGCAAGAAAATGTTCCCCAATGGGGTACTTAGCTTTATTGAAGACTTCGGACTGAAATTCAAATGGAAAATCTCAGGTGTCGGCCGACCAGCACTTGCGAACTGCTTCTGCTTTGGGCACTGCGCGGCAAGAAAGACTGAAGAAAATGGCGTCAGATGCCTCTTATATACCCCTGGTGCACTGACGTCAGGGAAGAAGTGACAGCAACCGACGCTGGACCAAGACTTTGGAATTTGGGCCGACTGTGGGACTGCCTGATGGCAGGATAACCCAAGTGTGATGACTGCAGCAGGGTAACATGATGAACATCACTAGGATTTTCTGGTGCACAGGAGTTTTATTTGTATTATGATGCTAGGAATGTCAACCACATTAGCACAATAGCAGGAGTCAGTGGCTGCATTCAAAGCCAGTGTCTACAATATTGGTCACCCTTTGCATTGTATATGTGTCTGCCAGCAGCTAACATACCAGCAGCTCCATGACCAGGACATCATTGACTACTGCAGTTAGGGCACAGATACCATAAGGGAGTTAGTAGACATGTACCACCCTCACAAAGAATTAAGGGAGATGTGTACACTCCCTATCTCTGTAGAGACAAAGCTTTGTTTTGCATTAACGATCCTTGCTAAGGGGACTTCTCTGCATCTGATAGGGAACACATTAAAAATTTTACAGATGTCACCCTCATACATCCTACACCATTTCCTTGAGATCTGAACATATTCACTGTTTCTGACACACAAAATACAGAATGGCAAAATCTTGAGAAAAAAGAAGCACTAATCCCAAAAACTAAAATTAACCAACTCACAATACTGGCAAAAAACACTAACTGCACACATATCCTCCAGGGACTGTTTTGTAACATGTTGAGGTAGATAAACCATAAAAGGCAGAGTTCACAGATGTATACAGCTTACAAGTACAATATGTCAAACCAGCATTATATATGGCAGTCAGGGACTGCAAAATCTGTGGTTCTATACTAGATACTAAACATATTCCTTCAACTTTTTACCAAAAGGAAAATCTATCCAGTAAGATAGACCATGTCATTTTAATAGGGATAAATGTTTTAGAATCTTTCAGAACAGTTACCAAATCAAAAGAAGAAAGATTGCTGCTTATTTCAACCTTAAATTCTGCAGGCATATGACATGATGGTTAAGGTCTTTGCTTCCAATGCACAAGGTGCAAGGTTCGAGCCTGCCCTCTGGCTAATGCCTGTATGGAGCTTGTATGTTCTCCCTATTTCTCTGTGAGGTCCCTCCCACTTCCCAGAAACATACTGTGTGTTTCCACCTCAAATTCATTCAAGAATGGAGCTGCGGGCAACAGCACAGGCTCTAGATGTTGTCTATAGGAAGAGTGGTAAAGACCAACCACTTTGGGCATCAACTGTGATGTGCAGTAGCCTCAATGAAGGAGAACATGTATCACAGACTGTGCACCATGTCAAGGCTAGCCGCTCAGCACAGAAAAACATTTGGTCATGTTGATTAATGTTGCCAAATGAGAATGGGTATTTACTGGTGATAAGTGGGTTGAGGATCCAGCCTACTCTGACCATTCCCAGGGATCCATGCTATTGATGGCGGAGGGGTATATGCACCTAGTGGTCAGTGTCCCCCCACCATAAAGCCCAGTAGTCCTAGGTGTCCAGTTGCCTAGCTTGGATTACCCGGGGTAGCTTGAGCAAAATTTTGATGTAAAACCAATCTAACTGTCAAATATGAACTAAGAAATGCCACATTTAATGCAGGTTAACTGAGAGCACACAGCTTAAAAGTGGATGACATGATGGTAAGGAGGAGGAGGATGGGCATCCTATGTATCCAGGAGACAAGATAGAAGGGCAGTGCAGCAAAGTCACTTGGCTTAGGATCCAGAGTCTACTACTCAGGAAGACAGACAAAACATGGAGTGGGAAATGTGGTGAGGGAGAGGCTTTAGAAGACAGTGACGGCTGTCAGCAGAATTAGGGACAGGCTCATGGCAATCAGACTCCAGCCTAATGACTGGTCAGTGTTCATATTCTCAGTCTATGCCTCACAACAGGGTTGTGACAGTGAGGAAAAGAATGCATTCATACAGCAGTTGCAGGACCTACTAGATAAAGCAGACTACAGGAAATGATGTTGATAATGGGTGACATGAATGCAGACATTGTGGCAGACAAAACCTGATATGAGGACTGCCTGTTGCCCCAGATGGGTGGGCAACAGGAACAATGAAGAAGAGGCCATTCTAGACTTTTGTCTGGCAAATGGCTTGATGGTGGCCAACAAACAGTTCAGCAAGACAGTCACAAGATCACATACAAGAGTGTCCAACATGCAACTCAACTTCCTCCTAGTAAGGAAAGGGCATTGGGGTAGAATCAACAACTGCAAAGTCATCCCCAGTGAAACAGTCAACCCACAGCATAAACCACTGAATACCACAATCAGCTACAAGCAGTGCTTAGAGAAGGCTCTAATGTCAATAGAGACTAAGTTGATGACCTGAACTTCGACTGGAGAGAAAGCGCAAGAGTTCAAGGAATTACTCAGGGCTCTACCACCTGAGAATCAAGAGGAAATCGGTGGAGCTGAAGAAGAATGGCAGCACCTCAAAACAGCATGTATAAAACAGATATGTGTCCTTGCCAGTTATGGAAATAAGGTATATAAGGAAAGATGGTGGTGGAATGCAGAAGTCCAGGAAGTCATCAATCAATCAATGCAGGAAAAAGTAGGATCTAGAAAAGACAGACCAGGCTAAGAAGGAATATTGAGTGGCTAACATGGAGAATAAGACAGGAGTTACAATACCAAAGAACAGGGCATTGCAGGCACTCTATCAGCTTCTGAAAAGTGACTCAGTAAATGGTACAAAGAAACTATTTCAGGTTGCAAGACAAAGACAGAAAGATAAAGAAGATAGTTTGACACCATAACAGATATCAGCAACAACCTGCTCACCAGTCCATGGGACATCAAAGGCAGATGGAAAGAGCACTTCCAGAAAACCCCACAGATGCTAGTACAGCCCCAGACACAGCCGAAGAGAAGAGAAGAGAAGAGGAGGAGCCCACTCTAGAAGATGCAAGAACAGAATTAAGGAAAATTAAGTTAAGGAAAGCAGCAGGCTTAGATGAGGTCACAGCAGATATGATTGAGATGTTGGGTGAGATTGTGGGAAATGGCTCCTGAGGATACATAGCAGTATGGCAAGAAAGTTGTATCCAAGATGACTAGAGAATAAGCATACTAGTACAAGTGTTCAAGAACAAAGGGGGCATTCACAACTGGGGAAGTGTAGAAGTATCAAAATTCCATCATACTGCATGAAAGTTCTGGGGAGCATGATCAAAAGAATATGTAGAGAAGTAGAAAGTAAGATGGGAGATGAGCAGGTCATATTCGGATCAGTATACAGCACAACTGACCAGATGTTTGCAGTGAGACAGACAGTTGAGAAGAAGCTAGAGATGAGGAAAGAATCCAGTTGGGCATTCCTACACATGGAGAAAGCATATGACAAGGTCCCAGTAGATCTGATTTGGGCAGTCCTGCAATGGATTGAAGTTCCAGAAACACTGGTAGAATTCATGCAAGCTATGTACAAGGACCCAGTGACTCAAGTAAGATCTATGTTCAGTCTTACAGAGGGGTTCCGTGTAGGAGTGTGTGTGTATCAGGGTTCAGTTTTAAGCCCACCGCTGTTCCTACTGGTGATGGACTATATTAGCAAACAGGTCGAAGGGGACAGAAAGACGAAGTTGCTGTATGCAGATCATGTGACATTACATGTAGATTCTGAGGAAGAAATTAAGTAAAGGACAATACAAAACTGAAGGCACATGGGATGAATTTGAGTACATATAAAATAGTTGTAATGGTAGCAAATGGGGGAATTACGAAAAATATGGCAATTGAGATAGAAGGAAAAACAGTGGAACAGGTGAACCATTTCAGGTATCTGGAAGGGGTGGTTGAGGAGAAGGGAAAATGAGGAGGTCAAAGCTAGAATCAGAAGGGCTGCAGCCAACTGTCACAGAGTGTCAGGCATAGTGTATTAGAGAATAATACCAAAGAAGCTGAAAAGTAAGGTATACAAAACAGTGGTGTGACCAGCACTACTGTATGGTACATAATCCTGGGCAGTTGAGGAAACTGGAGGTCATGGGCACAAAGTGCCTTAGACTGGTGGTAGGATGCACACTGTGGGACAGACAAAGAAATGAGGACATCAGAGCCAAAGCCAAAGTAGCTCCATTTTACAGAGAAGGTCAAAGAGAACAGATTACATTGGTTCAGGCACATGTGCATGAAAGCAAAAGACAATCTGTTAAAGAATATTTGGGTCAAACCAGAAGAAGCCAAGAGGAAACGAGGGCATCCAGCAAAGAGATGGATGGACTGTGTGACAGAAGTCCTTCAATGGCCAGGCATGAGTGCTGAAGAAGGAAGGAGAGTGTTACTGGATTTAGAGAGATGGTTAAACTTGACACGACACCCGAACCCCATGTCAAAAAATGGGAACAATGGGATTGTTGTTGATGATGATTATGATGATTCTGCAGCAGTCAGGTTGAACTCTGCCCTCCTGTTGTGTTAACAGCTTGCTGCGAAGATGCATTGTTATTCATTGAGATGTGTGGTAGCAGCATGGACATTGGTTGGCCTGGCCAAAAAAAAGCCATGAGAATCAGATCTGATTTTACTCTTTTTAAGGTGCAGGTGGGGTTGCATCAAGGATCAGCTCTGAGCCCTTTCTTATTTGCAATGGTGTTGGACAGGTTGACCGACGAGATCAGACAGGAGTCCCCATGGACTATGATGTTTGCCGATGACTTTGTGATCTGTAGTGAGAGTAGGGAACAGGTGGAGGAGACCCTGGAGAGATGGAGATATGCTCTACAGAGAAGAGAAATGAAGGTCAGCAGGACAAAGACAGAATATATGTGTGTGAATGAGAGGGAGGATAAAAGAATGGTGAGGATGCAAGGAGTAGAGGTGGCGAAGGTGGATGAGTTTAAATACTTGGGGTCAATAGTTCAGAGTAACGGTGGGTATGGAAGAGAGGTGAAGAAGACAGTACAGGCAGGATGGAGTGGGTGGAGAAGTGTGTCAGGAGTGATTTTTGACAGACGAGTACCTGTAAGAGTGAAAGGGAAGGTCTTCAAGAGGGTAGTGAGACCAGCTATGTTATATGGGTTGGAGACAGTGGCATTGACAAAAAGGCAGGAGTTTGAGCTGGATGTGGCAGAGTTAAAGATGTTAAGATTTGCACTGGGTGTGACGATGGTAGACACGATTAGGAATAAGTATATTAGAGGGTCGGCCCAGGTTGGAAGGTTTAGAGACAAAGCCAGAGAGGCAAGATTACGTTGGTTTGGACATGTGCTGAGGAGGGATGCTGAGTATATTGGGAAAAAGATGCTAAGGATGAAGCTACCAGGTAACAGGAAAAGAAGAAGGCCTAAGATAAGGTTTATGGATGTGGTGAGAGAGGACATGCATGTGGTTGGTGTGACAAAGCAAGATGCAGAGGACAGGAAGAAATGGAAACAGGTGATCCGCTGTGGCGACCCCTAATGGGAACAGCCGAAAGAAGATGATGATGACTTTTATCAGTATTTTAGGATTGTGGGTTTTGGGGGACCTGATTTTCCTGTTATTGTGAGAAAGTTCTTTCTCTCCAATATCTGTTCTTGAGATAATGTTTCTGTACTTATAGTAATGATGAGAATGTTTTGCTAACTTAGAATGCAGATGGCATAAAGTGATAAATTACTCTGAAATGCCTGCTCCCATGTCGTTACTGTTAAGTTGCAGAGATATGAATGGATACCTCCATGTTTAGTCATGTATCACATCAATGTTGTCTGCATAGTCTCTGGTTTTAGTCTTGGAAGGTTATCAAGGCAAGTTTGAATGGCTGGCATCTCTTTGAGGCTGACTTGTTGCTCTCTCAGGGATGTACAGCAGAGGCCTTGCATTTCAAGATCCCAGAAATGGTTTCCCAAATATAATCTGAGAAGTCTGTCATGAGCTTCTCGTTGGCAACTGGCTGTGCTACCACTAATCATTCAGTAGGACAGGTATTAAAAAAAATGACATACTCCATAGATTATGGGCTTGAATTCTAGAGGTTGTGTTGATACCAGTATGCCGTTCTCCTCTGTAATGTGGCACTGGAGACCATGAGGAGAGAGAAGGACATCTAGTTAGTAGCCTTGAGAAATGTCTTTATAGTCAGCGTTTTCTGTTTTCAAATATGAAGGACAGAGCTCATCATCAGCCACACCCAACACTGAAAGTACTGCAGACTTTGCTGAAACACAAGATGTTATCACCAAAGTGAGCTGGCCAGGATCAGGCAATTATACTGAAAAGGATACGTGTGAAACTCCATAAATTTGAAGGCAACAGATAGTGGAGTCAGAGAAGGGATGAACGTTCGGGGTTTAATACAAAATCTAAATGGTAAGGAGGTGAAATGGCAAATCTTTAATAAAATCCCTTTCCTTCCTCTATTAAATTTACTTGTGCTGTGTCATTGTCCAACATTTACTGAATTGAAGACAAAGCATAGTAGATTTGGTCTTTTGTAGTAGTATCAAAAGACCTTAGAACATAATGGTGTTATTGCCTCTCTAGCCCATTTCGTTGAAGTTACCCAAAACACTGCATTAAAAAATGGTTACGTTTTCCTCCTAGGGGACTGAGCAAGAATTCAAGGTGAAAGTAATTATGGCCTTTGCTCATTGATAGTTGTTTCAGAGGCTATCCTGCAGAATATTGCTATGCTATTGCTATGGTTGCTGATGTTTGAACTTGTAGGCCTTGTATTTATTTTCATACTGTCTCTTTTGCAACTATTGTTGCCTGCATTGTTTCTGATACAAAGGCCAGTAAGTGGTGAAAATTTTACAGTACTTCCGAACTGGTGGACAGAATATCTGATTAATGCTTATTGTGGTTTATCATTCTCTTTTAGCCCTTCTGAAGTGGGATGACATAAAAAGGTCTGATCTAAAGAACCATCTAGATGGTGACCATTGGCACCATCAGGGAAAGGCTGGGTTGACAGCCTTGTATGTCTTCATAAAGCTGAACTAGTTCCAGCAACTTGAAAGTTGATATATACAGTATCATACTCACACTTAATGTGAACCAGTCTAGTCTACTGTTTGTGTTGGTGTGGATATTGTGTCCCTGAGGGAAAAAGACATTAATAATGCCTTAAGCAAGGTTATTAGTTCATTTTAGAATCCCTGGCTGGTAGCACACCACTTTTCTTTTGTAGTTAATGTCCCTAATGATTAGGATAGCTGATGTGTAAATCCCCCTAACAAACTGGTTTTGGATCCTACTGTCATTGTCATTTAGTACAGCATAAAGAGCCATTGTTTTCTTAGGTCCCTACTTGACAGTTAAGTTAATGCCTGCTAAATCAGGCACAGGGCTCTTATATAGCTGTTTAAACAGCTTCTGGACCCTGTATAATCTGACTGGCTATTAAGCAGGTTTAGCAGCATAGGCTCTTAGGTAAGTACTAAGCTAGCTGTCCTTGCAGGCCATTTTAAGCCTAGCCAATTTCCTTTTCAATGGTAAGAATCATACCCTGTACCTTGTGTCTGTGAGGTAAACACCTTAGCCATTATACTAACCCCCAACCTAAACTGAGAATCAAGCTCTTGGGACAGGTCAAAGTATAATTCTCAGAAGATGCAATTATATGAAGTAGAATTATCATTTTATGTGCATTGAGCTTCAGCAACACATGTTTTCCTCTGAGATGGTACATTTTGATATTTAAAATGTTTTTCCATTTTATTTAGTGTCTCATTAAATTGGGGACAACTAGATCAACAATAAACGTTATTTCTAGAGTTCATAACTACAACAAGTGGGAATATAATCTGATCTAAGTCAGTGTTTCTTTATCCTCCTCACAACAATGGAAGACTTTTTGTATTTACTGTGGAGACAGTCTGTAATGCAGATGGCTTCTTATTGTTGCTGAAGTCTGTGTTGACTTCTACAAGAAAGCAAAATGTTTTCACTCTGCAGCAGCCACAAAAGAAATTTCTGATTCCTAGCAGATTAATATCTGATCACCAGATGCCTAGTACTGGGTTCCCTAACAGTGACCGTCTGCTTCCACTTTAGCAAAGTCACTGGAAAAAAAGAAACATCTGGACCCACAGGCACACAAAAAAACAAAAAAGAGAAAATCAATCAGCAAATATGTGGCAGAAACATTGGTAGGTTAGCTCAAAAGCAGAAATCAGAACAGATGGAGACTTAAGTTTTGAACAGGATACCTGGGAAGTGTCATTAATTGTGAAAGATCCCATTCTATCCTCTTAAAAAATTCCAGCAATGGATGACATTTTTTAATGGTAATCAAAGTAGCCTACCCCTGTGTTGCTGCCTCTTTCAAAAACAGTGAGGTTGTAGAGGCAATACACATTTCACATATTGTCATTTGCAGAGTAAGTGCACAAGTTTTAATTCATCTAAGTGATGAAAGAGAAGCAATATCACTCAGTAGAAGATGGCTGGGTGCCCCTACTACCAGCACCTAGACCTGTACAGAGCAAGACCTGGCTCCCGTGCAAACAAATGCAAGCCATCTTGGAGTATACTGATACAGGCTCAACAGTGTTCAGTCTTTACATTTTACGAGAGGGACAATCTCCAATATTTGCATTACTGTAAATATTTTGTATTTTGTTTTGTTTATGATGCTAGTCATTCAAATTCAATTAAAATCCCCGTGCTTCCCTTTTTACATTGGAAGCTTTTTTTCTTTACATGCTTGGAAAGATTTTTTGATTAGCAGAGAAGGAACAGAAAAGACCAGTTTCTTATGCTCTAGGAGGTTTGTAAATTCATCATTCTTAGACTTTTTAATTTTTCATCTTATGAATATTCATAAATATCTGCACTTTGATTTCCCCTAAACAGAAAACACTCTTGAGATGAAAGTATTTTGGAAGAATATGATACTTGTGCCTATAAAGCCTATACTCATACTCAGTAGCAAAAAAATGGAACTTCCTACCTCTAACCACCACAAATATTTCTAACCTACTCACCTATAAATGCTCCCTAAAAGAATACTTTACAAAATCTTGGACCTACTCCCATGCCAATCCTAGTTGAACTTAATGACTATACTTCACTCATTGCTTTCATCCTAAATCACACTTCACAATCCTCTCCAGCCTCCTACTCCACTCCTTTTGTTTTCTCGACTACCTAACCTTATCTAATTAATCTCTGCAGACCTTTCCTTACCTCTTTCCTCCCTACTTACCTAAGCTACCTGAAGACACCCTACCCTGCACCCTTCTTATAATCTGCTTCTCTCCATCCTTCTTCCTTCTATGACCATAATATGAACCCTCATACTAAGGCATCACTCAATTTCACCTGACTGTCTCTAATCATGTAATCTCTGATATCTCTTTAAGTATCTTATTAGAATTGTCTCAGGTCTCATTTACCTCATACTAAAGTATGTAACAAATAATACATCTAATGATTTTTTTCTGACATATTTTCTCCAAGTTATTTGTCATTGCACTAACATGCGTTCCATGTTTTTCTCATTACAACATTCCATTACCCCTATGTTTGTAGTATAACATAATACTTTATATATGTAATTGATTTTTGAAAGGTTGTGATTGTGGAGGTTTTCTCCACAGGCCTTCACTGACAATGGGCACTTTCTGGTCCAGTTGTACTTTCCCAGTAAACAAATGTCAAATACATAAATAAATAACAGTGAGAACAACTGGTGTAATTTTCCTCTTGGTGCAAGATTAGGAAGAGTACAAGGCCATACAGAGTGTTATTTTACATAAATAAAGATAACATGAATGATCGTATATTGCACTGCATAAGGCAGATGATTGATGAGTAAAACAAAGCAGACTGTAGACAAAAGAAAATAACTAAGTAGTGCAGCCTGTTGTGGTTTGGGCTACCTGTAGTGACGACCATTTGTAAGGCCTGCACTCAAAGGGACATCTGAAAGCTGAAAAGATCAGGCAGGAGAATTACATGTAGTTTCTAGGCATACAGACCAGCAGACCAGTGAGGCAGAGCCATAGTTATCTAAACTGGCGACCTGTGCCATTCCCTGCAGTGGAACTACTATCAACTTTAAGTTGTGGAGCAATAAAAAGGTCTTCTCATACCTGAAGGCCACAAAAATATCTTTTCTAACAGATAAGGACCAAGGAAGCACTGACTGATTCAGCCCTAACCGAAAATGCAGTATCAGCTTTCATTTCTGAATGACAATACTGCACAAAACTATGCACAGAGCACTGAAGTGCTTCAGACCTGACAGCAAATGCATTACCAGCATTCAGAAACTGAATGCCAACACTGATGATTACCTCCTTGACACTTTGCACACAGGGCAACTGCCACCTTTGCCCTACCTTACCTATGCCACTGCACTGAGGAGCCTCATGAGTTTTTCAATTGCCACACGGCATCCTCTGTTTAAGTGACTTATTTAATGTCAGACAGCAGACAATTGGAGGATAAGGAAACTGAATCCTGGAACACAGAAAAATCTCATAGCTGTTTCTGAACTAATTGTCGGACTTTGATTTCCAAATCTGGCTAATTCACATTCATACAATGAATTTGTGAACATCACATGGTGCTGCAGGTTATAGGTGTGTTATATTTTTTTACAACAAGCTAAATAACATTTACAAGGATTCTGCTTGACTCCCTTTCCCGAAAAGAGTTCACTTAAAGAATTTACAGATTTCTGTAACCCTAAAATATGTTAACAAAACATCTTTTCAAGTTTTTAGTGCATATGTGCATCTGCCAGGTTCTGAACTGTACATGCTGGAGTGAAATGATTAAAACCCCTATTAGTAGTGAGTATCTGGTAACCAGCTGCATACGTACAGTGGTCAGTGTGCACGTCCAGGGTATGCCTGAGTATGTATGGGGTTACCATCATGCAGAGAAGTAGCCTGCTACAGTCATATCCCCACACTACTTTCTATCCAGTTGTGCAGAAATAAAAAAACAAATCTAACAGCATTATGAAATAGGAAGTGATCAGACAGGTGACACCTGTGTCACTGCAGGTCTTCTTCTTCTTTTGGCTGCTCCCATTAGGGGTCGCCACAGCGGATCATCTGTTTCCATTTCTTTCTGACCTCTGCATCTTGCTCTGCCACATCAACCACCTGCATGTCCTCTCTCACCACATCCATAAACCTCATCTTAGGCCTTCCTCTTTTCCTGTTACCTGGCAGCTTCATCCTTAGCATCTTTTTCCCAATATACTCTGCATCCCTCCTCAGCACATGTAAAAACCAACGTAATCTTGCCTCTCTGGCTTTGTCTCCAAACCTTCCAACCTGGGTTGACCCTCTAATATACTTATTCCTAATCCTGTCCACCCTCATCACACCCAGTGCAAATCTTAACATCTTTAACTCTGCCACGTCCAACCCATATAACATAGCTGGTCTCACTACCCTCTTGTAGACCTTCCCTTTCACTCTTACTGGTACTCGTCTGTCACAAATCACTCCTGGCGCTCTTCTCCACCCACTCCATCCTGCCTGTACTCTCTTCTTCACCTCTCTTCCACACTCACCATTACTCTGAACTGTTGATCCCAAGTATTTAAACTCATCCACCTTTGCCACCTCTACTCCCTGTATCCTCACCATTCCTCTGTCATCCCTCTCATTCATACACACATATTCTGTCTTAGTCCTGTTGACATTCACTCCTCTTCTCTCTAGAGCATATTTCCACCTCTCCAGGGTCCCCTCCACCTGTTCCCTACTCTCACTACAGATCACAATGTCATCTGCAAACATCATAGTCCATGTGGACTCCTGACTGATCTCGTCTGTCAACCTGTCCATCACCATTGGTACAGGACTTAAAAAAGGAACAAAGAAACAGGCATTAAGTGACAGACTGTAAGGGGTGTTGCTAATTTTAAAGACCATGGCACAGGCTACTAAATGAAATTTATATTAGTTATCAAAGAGGCTAGCAGCAAGTAAGACCCATAAGTACTGAGGTCATACAGCTCTTTCAGTGTGAAATGAATTCTAAGGCCTGTATTGCCACAGTAAAAGGTTTGTTGCAGCTGCTTTTCAGTCTTCATACTTGTAGCATATAATGTGATGGTGTTGTACAGCAGTCACACTAAAGATCCTCTCCTTTAAATTGTGACAAGTTTAAATTTTCATGGTAATTTTGAATGCAAAATACCAGGTTTGTTTCTCATTTAATTAGTCAAGAAATACGCCAGAAAAAAAAATATTTTTACAAATTAGCTTGAGGAAAACAAATGCAATACCTGAACTATATGGGATGTTTCAGTTAATGAGCAGTCAATAACTTTCTGAGAATTGCAGTTCCAAATGAAAACTCAGTTATTCTTGAACAGAAACAAAAGCTACTGCATATATGCTACGACTTTATGATGTATCATCCTCCCTGAAAATGCCTTCCATTTTTACAGCTTGTAGAGTCTACCAACCTGCCAATAAAGTCATCTCGCTTGCCTGCATCCTTGTCCCACACTGCAATGTCCAGGACACCTCCTTGCTCATCATATAGATGGAAGTCAAACTGTTCTCTCCACTGTGGATTCAATGTTTTTGGCATAGTCTATAAAAGAAAACAGAAGGTATGATTATGTTTTTAAACTTGTTTCTCTGATTTCTAATAAAATACTTCTTTTCTCCTGAAACACTCAAAACACAGCAAAAAATGTCAGAATATTTGAGTAACAGTAAAGGAGTTCAGCAAAGAGACCAGACAATCCCCGCCTGAGTTTCCTGCTGTTGATGAACTTGTCTAAATCTGTGTCAGGGTTTTAAATAAAGCAACTAATGATAAGAGCAACCAACAAGGAAGCTACCTGTCTAGCAGTACCTTTCCCTGTCTGAGAGCTTTTCATGGAAATGTTCTCCTCTCTGGAGTTTGTTGAAGGTATCTAGGTGGGGCACTGTGATATCTACAATAGCCATCAGAGACCTAAAGCTGCACAGATTTTAGAACAGAAGTTAAACCTGACTTGGCTATCTTAGTCATAGATTTTAGATATTCTTACATCGTCTGAGATATTAGAAAAGGTTCACTATTTATTGAGATTACTTTGAACAAATCATTAAAACTGCAAATATTTTTATCATCTTTCTTGAGGAACAGTGCCTATTATCTCTGGATTCTACTTATAGTATCAGTTTTATAAGTTTCTGACTGGGAATTTAACTCACACAGTTAAGGTTATGGATTAAAGTAAGATTAATCTTGTAATCCTTTGCTTAATTTTTCCAGTTTCCACTTGCAAAGAATCAAGTATAACAACTCATTTAATCAGACAAGACGCCTGGCTTACTACAGAAAGGCATTTGTGACGAATGCATTTACCTGGTTAACAAACAAAAGCAGATGACTGTTACTGGAATTTTTCTTTTTAATTAGAAAACACATCTTTTCTGAGTCAGGATTTTCATTGTTTTAAATTATATGGGCAACTTTTTTATTTTAACTAGGTCAAATAACGATGCCAACTACAATTAGTGGAAAGTATGTAGAATAACTGTCTGCAGCTTTTCTTTGTTTCTGCACGACTTATCTACTGATGCATACATTTCTGCTTCCTCTCAAAAGCACACTGGTTGGCTACTAAAAAAAAATAAAAAAAAAAACAAATAAAAAATAAATATGGGTTCACACTTAATGTATGAATGATATTTTGGTTGAAATGTTAAATATAAAACTAATTTGGTCGATTTGCAATTCATTGAATGGGAAACTATAGAGAATTGGACTAACTCTGAGATTGGCTGCAGAGTAAGACTTAGGGTATATTCCCTTTTCCCAGTGCTGCGCAATCTCAGAGTTGGTACATATAAGTGGCAGGAGGGGTATGATGGCTACAGCTTCCTGTTTTGTTCCTTGCCCCTTGCAAAAAAAGTTTTTGCTTCTGTTTTACTGGGAATCATTTTTTTTATTTAACTTGCTCCTGCAGCTTATGTTTTTGCTGAAAAAAGTCCAAGGACAAATTAAATCCCACTTACCCAGTTAAACGAATGTAATTAAAATTAGTATATTGTCACGGTCAAAATGCACAGCAAGAAGTTGTTCATTACTTATGATACTAACACATAAATTAAAACAAAGTGTATACTGCTGCATATACACATGGCTGAATTTGCATTCCAGAGGTCATTCCAGGGGAGATAAAGTTATTTGAAAGAAGCATTGTGATTCCTCTGTTTAAGAATGAAATCAGTCTACCAAGCACAGCCTTCCCACTTACACGATAACATGTGAATAGCAGTTACAGACTAATGTAGTTAAAAGTTTTGACAATATTTATGAGCTGAGCACTTAACAAATTGACAATAACTACATCTTCTAGAGCTGATTTCTGTTTACTGAAGTTTGTTTCATATTCTGGTATATCAGTAGCACATCCACAGCTACATTTCTAATCCTGCCACACATAAACTTAACATGCTAAGCTTGCCATCTTGATGTGGCCCTCTTAAAAAATCTATGACTGTAAGTTTGTGTTCTCACATCTTCCTGTATTTCTAATACTAAATGGATGACTGAGAAGTCCATTTCCAGAGCAGGCATCTGACTTCACTTTCTAGAAGTGGCACTCTAGTGCAAGAACTGCTTGGGAGTGACAGTACTACTGATGTGCCATGTTTTGGATAACACACTAAATTTAGATCCAGTGTGGATGAACTTGTGTTCACATCCAGAGGGATGTTAATGATTCCATCTCACTCTTCTGATGAGTAAGGTGTGCTTTTATTAAAAAGGAAGCAGCAGCATTTAAAACAAGCTGCCACATGGGAACAATACATTAGTATTTACTACTTCATATTTAAACAATAAAGAAAATTACCTATCTGGCTTTATGACTTTTGATATTTTAATGTGGAGACATGCGTGAGTGGGTGTACCTTCGTTGAAGGTTGTACGTCAGGGCTGGCAACTCGGTACATAAAAATCTACTGCCAATCATTAGCGGACCGGAGTTCCGCTGTGGCGACCCCTAACCAGGAAAGGCCGAAAGATACAACAACAACTGACGTTGTGTAAAAAGGTTAAACATTGCAACCATTTCATATTTTTCTACTATACAGAAAGGAGAAAGAGAGTCTTTAAGCGCCTCCATTTTGATTTTTTTTTGATCATACTACTTTATGTACTTGATTTAAGTTGTTTTGACATTTAACTGCATTTATTTAAACTGTATTTGCATTAATATTGCTACACACTCAAGTGTGCTAACTTGCACTGCATTTAAAGTATTTATATTACTGTTGTAACAGTTTTTTCTACAAAAAAAAAGTTCTAAGCTTGTTTCCTGCCTTTCCTGTTACTAGAGTAGTCCATATACCGATTTGCTGTATCCAGGACTGTTTGGTAAGTTTCTGAGTTCCCCAGACCTTTCTGTGTTAGAGGGAAGCCTTCCAGCTTATCAGTGGGAGTGGTAAGCACTAGGTAGACTATGTAGCACAAGAGGTTTCTGGCTCTGAAATTGTAGTTTATTGGCTGTTTGGACAGTTTTTCTATCCCTTTCAACTTTCTGGTTTACTTTCTGGTTTAAAAGCCCGTGTTTGCACGGGTTTGGACTTGTTTAAGCTCTGCAGATCCTGTTTTGGCATCCTGCAGACTACAAGAGTAACAGAAAGGAGACTACAAGAGCAACAGAAAGGAGAAAGAGAGACTTTAAGTCCCTCCATTTTGATTTTTTTCTGATTATACTGTTTTCTGCACTCGATTTAATCATTTTTTTCATTTAACTGCATTTATTTTAACTGTATTTGCTTTAATATTGCTACACACTCAAGTGTGCTAGCATGCACTGCATTTAAAGTATTTTATTACTGTTTTAACTAGTTTTGTTGCAAAAAAAAAGTTCTAAGCTTGTTTCCTGCCACTAGAGTAGTCCAGATACAGATTTGCTGTATCCAGAACTGTTTTGTAAGTTTCCAAGTTTCCCAGACGTTTCTGTGTTAGAGGGAAGCCTTCCAGCTTATCAGTGGGAGTGATGAGCACTAGGTAGCCAATCTACCACAAGAGGAGTGGTTTCTGGCTTTGAAATTGTAGTTTATTGGCTGTTTGGGCAGTTTTTCTATTCCTTTCAACTTTCTGGTTTAAAAGTGATAAATTATTACTGGTGCCACAAAGTCTGCTCTTCAAGTTTTCCCTTAGATCTTGCTAGTTCTCTTCTGTCTTGCACTTTAATTAGCTTGTTCACCTAGCACTTCATCAGGCTTTTTGTAGCAATTATTGTAGCACACATAAGTGCTATCAGCACTCGATGTCCTATAAGGAAACAGCTCCAGTACATAGTAATGATGACCATCCCTCCCTGGCATGTCTAAAGGTCAGTTCCCTGTGCTTTCTCCTATTAATCTGGTGAACTTAGGCATTTTTTTCCTGTTACAGTGGTGAATTTGTCATTTGAACCTTGCCTAAAAAAGGCTCTATAGGGGTGACAAGACCTTTAGCCAGTATCCGGAATTCCAGGGGTGACAGATGAAGGCCATCTCTGGCAAAGCATCGTGGTCTGTCGACCATGTCATCCAAGGCAGACGGATACTGGATCCCCTTAGAATGACACCAGAAGCTTAGCCAATTGTTGAAGTCAATCATTTTGTCCTTGTACTGCGGTATCATTCTGGGTGATGGCAGGATGCTACTCAGGGCTACCTGCCTGGGCTACAAGATTGGAGAGTTCTTCCATGTCTCTTTTCATGTAGTCTAGGGAGGTATGTCTCAGGTCATTCACACCAACATGGACAATGACAGAGTCTTATTTGTACTTGTTGGGGAGTGACCTGAGTGTGTGGGTTATGTGGCGGACCCTGGCACCCGACAGGCAGCTGACAGTAACCTTCTCCTTGTTTAGCCTGGTGAGTGGGACATCAGTGTGCCTGACTATAGAGTCACCTATGACTAGTGTGCTGGGTACGTTGTTTTGCCTTATGGGCTATGGTTGAGTGGCACACTGAGTTTGTGGGCTATGTGTCATTTGGGTTGTGTTGGGAGGTGGAGGTTGCTTGCGTTTCTGCTTTGGAGGTCTCTGTTGCTTAAGCAGATTATTACTGAGAGCCTCCGTGAATGTTTTTGTGTTTCTATGTGTGAATTTTGGTGGTGTAGGTTTAGTGGGACTATGTGATGAGTGTGATGTGGTGCTAGTGTTTACCTTCTCCTCTTGACTGTCAAGTTCAGTCTTGGTTGGAGAGAGCTTTATCTCCAGTTTGGCTAGATAAGTGCACCTCTCACAGGTTGTAGTGTTGGGTGGTAGGAGGAGAGGGTTGTCTGTGTACATGAGGCAATTGCTACATTGCCCCAAGATACCCAGATTCACCAGATAGACAGGAGAGAACACTGGGAGCTGACCATTGGACATGTCTGAATAAAAAAACTACTTTCCTCTAGACAAATGAGGAAAGTGAGTATAGGAGCTGTTTTTCTCTAAGCAAATGAGGAAAGTAAGTACAAAAACTGTTTTCCTCTAGGTAAAGAGGAAGGTTGAGTGCTGTAGCAATTTGTAGCTTATTTAGTGCTTACAACAAGTTCTAAACAAGTGCTGAGCACGAATAAGCAAATTCAAGTGCTAAAACTAAGAATCTGGACCACTGATAAGCTAGAAGGCTTCCCTCCAACACAGAAAGGCTTGGCGGGTTCAGAAGCTTACAAGCAGTCCTGGATACAGCAGATATGTATGTGAATTAGACTAGGTACAGGAAAGATGGGAAACAAGCGCAAATGTGGGCTTTTAAACCAGTACGTTGAAAGAGATGGAAAAACTGCCAAACGGCCAATAAACTACAATTTCTGGGCCAGAAACCACTCTTGTGGTAGATAGCCTACCTAGTGCTTACCACTCCCACTGATAAGCTAGAAGTCTTCCCTCCAACACAGAAAGGCTTTGGGGACTCAGAAGCTTACAAATAGTCCTGGTTACAGCAAATCTGTATCTGGACTAGACTAGTTACAGTAAAGGCATTAAACTAGCTTAGAATTTTTTTTTTTTTTTTTGGAAAGTGGAAAGGGAGAAGCAAAAGATAATTCAAAATTAAGGACCTAAGTTGCTTCCCCATCACAAATGTTCTCTCTGTATTAGGTAGAATGAGCTAGTGACACAAGACTGGAATAGACCTGGGATAGAGCTGAACAGATGGGACTGGTGGGAGTGTTTGACGTCAAAATATGATCTCACTGTACTCTGTTGAGTGAGCAAATGAGATAGACCCAGGAGGAGTGTTCAAACACAGATTTACAGGAGGGGCGGGTAACTCCAAAGCCACCAACTGGAGAGAGAGGGAGGGAGAGAGACAGAGACAGAGAGAGAGAGAGAGAGAGAGAGAGAGAGAGAGAGAGAGAGAGAGAGAGAGAGAGAGAGAGAGAGAGAGAGAGAGAGAGAGACCACAGTATTCTATGAAACAATTAAACAGAAAAATAAATAACTACAGAGAGACACAGACCACAATATTCAATGAAACAATTAACTATAGTATCATTCATTATTTCCTAACTGAAGTCTTTAATAATTTGCTATTAAATTGCCAGAAAACCACCATTTTGTGAACATGTACCAAACTATGGGAAAATGTGGACACCTTGTTAAAATCTGCACAGCTGAGAGGTACGCTCAGATCAAAGACATGCAATCCCCACACACCCTCAACAAATACAGGGCAGCTCCCACTTTAACTGCTCATGAGCGGCAACCAATATTCACGACTGCTCCAAAAGCCGAAAAGAAGTTTTTTTTTTTCACTTAATTTTATCACGTGGATGATTATTATATAGAAAACACATCTACCTGTTCGCTTCAAATGGTAATCAACATTTTACTCTACAGACCCATTCTTAGAAGATGACCACAAAGCAAATGCAATGAAAGGTCTATTTTGTAGCATGGCTTATAATCACAGGGGATTCTGAATACATTACTTAGTAAAAAACAATATACAAACACAACTGCATATTAGAGAGTGGCATTATTTCTTTAATGTAATGTATCTTAAAAAAAAGAAATCTCAGTATCAATATTTCAAGTGACTTTTTTGTCTTTAGATTTCCAGTCATTTCAGTGCATATTGATCTTCAAAGCAAGACAACTGGCCAAATCACAACAGCAGGTTAACAAGGCAGCTAACAAGGTACGGCCTGTAAAATACACTCTCCCCAAAAGCCTGTACCTCCATCTTTTTGCCTTTCTCTTCCTTGGTGTCATGAGAAACACTGGAAACTGTGAGGCAGGAAATCAGATAACTAAAGAAGCACCTACTTCGATGACTGCACCAACAACACAGTGACCGAAAAACCCAACGAAAACGTTTTTTTCTACCGATGCCTCCAAATACCCTGACATGAAGCACTCTGAGTGTGCTATAGAGGAATTCTTGTACCACACATGCGCAGGGGCATCTAGTAACACAACATCTCCCAGCCCACGAAAACCACTTGCAGGTTAAATGGAGCCACACAATACAGAGCCCTGTCACCACTAACTACTTTGCCAGGCAAGGAGTTTGAAAACAGCCCGCGACTCAGGGAATTCTACTGAAACCCTATCACCACCAATGACTACCCTTTTTTTTTTTTGAGTTAGAAACAAAAATCAGAAAACAAGCGGCCCACTGTGTACTAGGCGCATAATGCCCTACCAAGCCTCTATCATCCAGCCGACTTAGATATATGTATATATATATATATATATATATATATATATATATATATATATATATTACATTACCATGGTATATCATTATTATATAGTTCTACCACAGAGCTCCCTCCCAGAATACAACTACCAAAGTACCCATTCCACTGCCAAAATTCTCAAACCCCCCATGCTTTAATACTAACCAACTAGGAAAGCAGAAAGAATAAATTAACCTTATCCACTTTGCTCCCTGCACACATTATTAATCCAAGGCCTACCTGATCCCTTAATAGCAACACGGTTATCATGTACATAAACCTGCACTGTAGCAAGTTCACACCAAAATGTGATTGCTTACCCAGCTACACTTGTCTAAACCCCTTAAGCCCCTCCCCACCCTTATCTCATTTCCTCTCAATCATCCCTCCCTCCATTTAACCCCCACTACTATTTCAATCTAACCCCACTTGAAGATGTCCCGGGACAACTTGGTTTGTTGCCAAATTTAATTTGGAGAGAAACATAACCATTCAACCCATAGTCTTGATGTGCTCTAAATATCCATCTCAACCCTGGCTATTCTGTAGCATTGGTCAAATCCCCTCTCCTAACACTAAGTGGTATAACTTCTAACACCAAGAACATAAAAATATGTTTCTCGCCTTTCTCTATCATGTGTTTGGCAATGGCACTGTAGGTTAAACCCCTACGTGCACAGTACAGATGGTCTCTCATTCTCTCCCATAGATGCCTATTTGTTTTACCTTTGTAAAACTGATTACAGACTGTGCATAGGGCAACATACACTAAGTTCTTTGTATTACAGTCAGCCTTTGCCCTAACTTTACATGTTCTGCCAGTGTGTGGATGTACAAATATTGCTGACTCATTGATTAAATGACAAAAAGAGCAAGCTCCACACTTCCTTGTGCCAACTACCCCTGTGTTATCTAATGTCTCTCCACCATTCCTAGGATAACAAAGTTTACGTTTCAAAGACTGTTTATTCTTGAAATCAAAATGTGGACTGGGCCCCACCAACTGGGCTATAGCTGGTTCCACTTGTAACATATGACAGTGGTTCCGTATTATATTCCTAACACCCCGATCATCTGTAGAATAGGTAAATGAAAACATTTTCCCTTTACTTAAGCTATCACAATTACATGTACAGAGTAATGAAAAATAGGGTTTTCCCAGTCTATTCCTGCCCCTTTTAACTTCATCATGTACTAATGTAATTTCCATTTCCTTACAACCTCTTATTAAAAACTCCTTCTTAACTATGTCTAACCTCTCTTCTAGTTCACAATCACGAGTAGTGAGCCTGCTGTTCCTTAATGTTTGTCCCTTCAAAATATTTTTAAAGACATGCTTGGGATGCATGCTTTCATGATGTAAATAAATTGGGAAATAGCATTCCTTTCGATATAATCGAGTACACAAGATCCCAGTATCGTCCCTAATAATCTGGACATCCAAAAATTCAATGCAGGAATCTGAAATAGTAAACGTAAATTCTAGAAAGCTACAACTTGTACTTAAATAATTCACAAAAGCACTTAGTTCTGTCTTTGTTCCCTGCCAAAGCAGGAAAAGTTAGTCAACAAATCTACAATAAAAAGAAACAAGTTCCCTTATAAGCTGTGAACCTAATAGGTGTTTCTCCTCCCAGCAGGTCATGACCAAATTGGCATAGCTGTTGGCACATGATGTGCCCATAGCTATGCCATAGGTTTGCCTATAGTAAATATTATCAAACACGAACACATTATATTCTAGCACTAGTTCCAAACAATAGCAGATGAAATCTGTTTAGTTGCTAATACACTTTTATCAAGCAGGACACTTCTAACCAACTGAATCCCTTCTAAATGGGGTATTGCTGTAAATAGCAATTTCACATGTAAAGTCACCATAAATTGAGTCTTTACTAATGTTTCACCTTGTGTAAACATAAAAAGATCTTGCAAAAATTGTTTAGTATCTCTAAGTACTATGTCACATTTATCAAGAAAAGGTCTGATTTGTTTTTCTACATATATAGACAAGGGTTCAGTTAACCATCCCCCTCCCACCCCAGTAGGTCTGAAGGGGGGCGTCAGCAGATTTTTATGTACTTTAGGCATTCCATTTGTCAGGGTATCAAGGGATTTTCAACCCCAAAGTACTGAAAAAGTTCCTTTGACATAAGGCCTATATTTAAACACTCTGTTAATGTCCTCAGCATCTCTTCCTGCAGCCATTCTATATCAAATAAACTCACAGGACTATATGTTTTCTCATCTAATAACATAGCATTCATGGTGTCAAAATAATAAGCTTTATCCATAACAACCACTGAGCCACCCTTGTTTGCTGGTCTAATCACTATATTAGGTTCTTTTTGAAAAGACGACAGTTACTCTCATTCATCAAAAGTTAAATTATTATAACTCTGCTTCCCATTTCCAACACATGTGAGAGATGCAACCATATAGCCAAACTGGAGGCTAAGCTCTCTCAACTCAGTACTGGCATAACCAGTCAGGAGGAGAAGGAAACCACACTCACTACAATTCTAGTCTCACATAGACCTACCATGACAGCAAACCAAACACATAATCACACAAAAACATACTCGGAGGCTCTAAATAAAGATCTGCCGAAGCAGCAGAGACCTCCAAAGCAGACACCCAAGCAGCCGCTACCCCAAAACAAAACACATGCAACACACATCTCACAAAGCCAGTGTGCCAAACAGTCACAGCCCTTAAGACTAAACAACACACCTGATACACTTGTAATAGGTGACTCTATCGTCAGGCACACTGACGTCCCGCTCACCAGGCTGAACAAGGAGTGGGTCACGGTGAGCAGCCTGTCGGGCACTAGGATCCGCCACATAACACAAGCACTCAGGTCACTCCAAGGCAAGTACAAATTTGACTCAGTCATTGTCCATGCTGGTGTGAATGACCTGAGACGTACCTCCCTGGACTACATGAAAAGAGACATAAAGGAGCTCTATGAGCATGTAGCCCAGGCCGGTATGACCCTGACCTTGAGTAGCATCTTACCCTCACCAAGAATGATGCCACAATATGAAGACAAGATGATCAATTTCAACAATTGGCTTAAGTACTGGTGTCATTCAAAGGGGATCCAATGCCTGTCAGCTTGGGATGATATGCTCGACAAGCCACGATGCTTAGGGACGGCTTGCACCTGTCACCCCTGGGCTTTCGGATATTGGCAAAGGCTCCTGCTACCCCCATAGTGCCTTTTTTAGGCAAGGCTCAAAAGAAAAACCCACCTCCATAGGTATCACAAGGGATAAGAAATTAAGAGTAATGCTACTCAATGCCAGAAGTCTAAACCTCAAGATGCACGCACTCGAAACTCTCCTTAGCATGGAGAACATCGATATCTGTGCAGTAACAGAAACCTGGTTCAGGGCTCCCGAGAGCACCCCAGCACTACCAGGTTATACCTCATACCATGCTTTTCGGCCCCAAAACTTGGACCGAACCACAAAAGGAGGGGGAGTATCGATATTCATCAAAGATACCCACACCTCCAGGTTGGTGGCAAAGCACGAAGCATCAGAGTCTATCCATGTGCAACTAACAGTGGGTAAAACTGCCTTCCAGTTTATAGCCTGCTACAGACCACCCTCCCAAACCCAGGAACCCCACTCAGCCTTCCTGAGAACACTGGAAAATATGAAGGTCTCTCCAAACACCATTATATTGGGCGACTTCAACTACCCAAACATAGACTGGGAGCATTACTCTAGCTCCAACACCCTAGCCCAAAGGTTCCTAGAATTTATAAACTCAAATGCTATGGAACAACTTGTTACCACTCCCACAAGAGGGGAAAACATACTGGACCTGATCATCACCAACATGGGGACTCTATGCTCCAGACCAGAAGTGTATCCCTCACTGGTAAGATCAGACCATAAACTAATCTCACTGGATATTCACATCCCGACCCCACCCCCTGCCCAGAAAACCACAGTGAAAAACTTCTCTAAAGCAAATTTCACACTCCTCAAAACTGAGGTGGAATCCTTCAAAGCCCCTGGGCCTGTGGAAAATACAGCCCAGACCGCAGAATCCTTTATAAATGCATTCTATGAACACCTTCAGGAATGCATGGATCATGCGATCCCAAATAAAACCAAGATCCAATCCTCCAAAGGCAGGCGTCCTGTCTGGTGGACCCCAGCCATAAACAAACTATACAATAGAAGGAGGAAGCTACTAAATGATAGAGCAAAATCCCAAAAAGGGAAGGCATCACTGATCAGTATTAGCAAAAAACTACGGGCACGCATAAAATTGTCTAAGGCCAGCTTCGAGAAAAATTGCACAGGACACTAAGGATAATCACAAGGCTTTCTTTAGTTATGTTAGGAACCTGGGTGGTAATTCCCAGATATGCTCAGAATTAGTCCAAAATGACAAAAATACACGAACCCACAGACATTGCCAACATCCTAGCTGACAGGTTCAGCGCAAACTTCCCCTCCCCACCAAAAGGGTAAATATCTATCCCAGCAGAGTGCGGCCCCTGACATCTCAGATGCTCAGGTAAGAGCCGCCTCTCCAAAGCAAAAACACAGCATCAATGGGACCAGATGGTGTCCCGGCTGCGCCCTACATGAACTCCAAGAAGAGCTAAACCCAAACATAAAACTACTGTTCAATCTCAGCCTTACTACAGGATATGTGCCCAAAGAGTGGCGTACAGCAACAGTGGTCCCTCTCCATAAAGGTGGTGCCTCAACGGATCCTGGAAACTATCGCCCCATAAGCCTGACTAGCTTGGTCTGCAAAGCTATGGAAAGGATCATCATGGACCTCATAAATAAAGATATTGGGGACCTACAAACACTGGATCCTACCCAGTTCGGCTTTGTTAAGGGCAGATCCTGCCTCTTAAACCTGGTTGATTTCTTTGAAACAGTCACCAAGGTCATTGACGAGGGGAAGGTGGTCCACACAGCCTACCTGGACCTCGCAAAAACCTTCGATACAATACCCTACTCGGGCATTATAGATAAGCTCACCAGCTTAAATATAAACCCCTATGTCACTAGATGGATTGCAAACTGGCTCAAGGACAGAACCCACATGGTTAGAATTGCTGGAGCCATGTCAGACTCCAAACCAGTTACAAGTGGTGTCCCACAAGGCTCAGTCCTGGGACCTCTCTTGTTCGGTATATATTTCTCGGAGGTACAGGCCAACACGGAAGGACTGTGGCTGACCAAGTTCGCAGATGACTGCAAACTGGGCGCCATAATCGACTCTCCAGCCGACACAAGCATCCTCCAAAAGGGCCTCATAGAAACAGACAACTGGTGCCAGAGCCATGGCCTCAAGCTAAATGCCAAAAGTGTATAGTCATCCCTTTGGCAAAAACAAAATGCCCACAAATTACCACATAGGTGGTAATCCATTAAGTACAGAAGAAGTAATTAGGGACCTGGGGACCCAAGTTGATAGCAATCTCTCATTTGACAACCACGTGGCCAAAGTGGTTAGAAAAACATTTTATATAGCCCACCTAATCATGAAGGGATTCACATCTAGATCAGGGGAGGTCATCGTGCCTCTTTACTCATCCCTCATCAGGCCCATAATTGAGTACAATGCCCCTTTTGGGATGTACCTTACCAGACACCTGCAGCAACTGGAAAGACCCCAAAAGTACCTCACCAAGAGGATCAAAGGGCTCAAACAGATGCCATATGCTGCCCGGTTAAAGAAACTCCAGCTCTACTCAGTGGCATACCGCCTGTTCAGAGGTGATCTGTGCCTGACGTATAAAGCCATGTCCAAAGCGGAATTAATGGACATGCTGCACCTCAGAAAATCCAAATCCCATCGAGCTACGTGCTCGAGAGACTTGAACCTCAGCACTGAAATAAATAGGACATGCTGGAGGGACAGATTCATAACCCAGAGGCTCCCTTCACTCTTGATGAGTGGATGGGAGATCGTAGGTTTACCCCGGGTATCACTTCTGTGTCACTGTTAGACAGAGGCACAGTATACTAACCTCGAAAAAGGGCATAGCAAAATAAATTTAAAATGAGTGGCGAAAGCCAAACACATTCTGGCTAGGCTTATAAATGCCCTAGGGCAGATAGCCTAGTATGAACCTATGAACCTATGAACCAATAGCTTATATAGCTCATCTTCACATAACATAGTAAACACATCTAGGACAGGGTGGTTCTGTGGTATATACGGACTAGGTTTCTTAAACACAGCAGCATTATTCATTTCATTATTACTGTTACCAAACATTAGTTTTAATGCAACATTCCTTGTAAACATTCACAAATCTAACATAACTTCAGAGATATCAGTTCGTTGAGCTGGTATGAATGAAAGTCCTCTATTTAAAACACTAACCTCTGCTTCAGTTAACTGTCTGGAGGAAATATACCATACCAGGCTCATGCAACCTGAGTCCACATTTTTTTTTGAGTCCGCATGTTTCCTTCCTGGAGTGGCTGAAGAAATAAGTTTAAAAAGTTTAAAAAGTTTTAAATAATGTAGAATTTTATTGTATTGCATGTTTTCTGTGATGTAAAGAGGTATGTCTGTAAAACTAGTTTTTAAAGTAAACAGACTGATAATGACTTAATTATGCTTAGTCTTTGAATTGCACTAGTATCAAGTAATTAGTTACTTAGCAACCATAATTGTCTGTGTGTCTATTGGTTGGGGTGGCCCAGGGGCATAGTATCCTTGTATTTAGTTCATGGTGTTTTAGTTGTTGAGTGTGATCTGAAGAAGCAAAAGTGGTTTTGCGAAAGCACTCATAATTTTTTATTAAAGACCTGGCTTGTTTTATCCACTCACTGCGTTTCTTCTGTGTTTTTTGTTGTTTTTTTCCATTGAAGTTTTAGAACCGAGCAATTTATTTCAGAGGATTTACTTTTTTCTTTTTGGCTGCTTACATTATTTTATGTTTCGCTATTTATGGTTCAATCTATTTGAAGATATGGAAAAATTTTTAATAAAAATTTCGTTGAGTAAAATGTTAGGGTCTGCTTTTGCAAGTCTGTTTTACTTTCCTATACTGCTGTATAATTCTTCAATGGAAGCTCTTTCTGTGATGGGATGGTTCGATTTGTTTTGTTCTCCACTCTCAGTATCCACCACCAGTTAGACCCTTCACTACTACTCACCTCTCCTTTATTTCTGGTTATACATCGGACCTTTCATCATTAGGCCAATCATTGAGTACAATGCCTCATTTGGCATGACCCCACTAAACACCTGCAACAACTGAAGAGGCCACAAAAGTATCTCACAAAGAGGATCCTAGGCCTTAAACATTTGTCCTATATGGAGAGACTTAAAAAACTCCAACTATTCTCTGTCTCATATCACCTACTTAGAGGTGATCTCTGCTTGACTTACAAAGCCATGTCTGACCCAGCTCTGTTAGAAATGCTACAGCTAAAGAAATCCCAATCCCTATGCACCACATGCTCCAGAGACCTCAACCTCATTACCACAATCAACAAAACATGCTGGAGGGACAGGTTCATAACCCAGAGACTACCCATGCTATGGAATAGACTTCCCATGCATGTAAAGCAGAGCACCTCGCTGGCCCTTTTCAAGAGAAATCTTGATGAGTGGATGGGAAATACAGAATTCACCCCAGGATCACGCCAGTGGCTTTACTTGACAGAGGCACTGGGAACTAAGGTCGAGTGGCATGATGTCAGGGTAATCCTATGGGCTAGGCTTGTAAAGGCTCCAGGGCCATAAGCCTAGTACACACCTATGAACCTATAAGAGTTTGGGGTCAATACCCTAGTCGTATATCATTCAGGTGGACTGTAGCATTTTTACTTATAGTCTTCCCTCCATTAGACAGTGTGTGCAGTGCTCATCACATGGCTGTCATTTCACTTCACAGGAGCCTGCACACCTTGTGTCATTGTCATGCCTTCTGCATGTTGTCTCTTTGATATCCTAGAGGGATAAATAAGCAGTAGAGATCATTTGGTATTTCATCTACTCTCCCCCAATAAAGCAATATGAACTGGCCATTCAGCTAAAGCAAAGGAAATTGGTATCCTGGGCAACACACCCATTTTTTTGCCCCTTCCTTAATGTAAGCAGTTAATTAATGAGATCTTGCAAACTGTCAAAAATTTTCTTAAGGTAGATGCTAAAAAAAGAGCAGTTTGACAGCTGACAAACAATATGTGATCACTTATAAACAACTTTTAACCTGTCTAGCTATCAAACTGTTCATCTTTTAAGGCATACAAATTACCTTTAAAAATCAGAATAGTTTGCCAATTTTTTTTTACTTTATCATTTTTATTTTTATTTAACAAAACTTTTCAACCATGCCATTTAGCAAAGACACTTTCACATATGCTCATTCCATATTTATCTACCATTTTACACAACAGATTTGTAATTGTACTATAACACATTTATTTATTTATTTATTTATTTATTTCAGTTTGATGACCAGGGTAGTCCACTGAGCCTGGATGAGCCCATTTTCAGTGGAGGCCCAGGGAGAAAAGCTTCACAGACATTGACAATTATACAATAGTTATAAATGCACACATAGATGAATATAAAAGTTCCAAAGTTCAAGAACACAGGTAGCCTGCAATGATGAACAACACAGTTAAAAAGAAAAGCGTGATGTGATACAATGGTACAAGTAGTATTTGCAAAGTATATATATGATTATATAGAGTGAGTAGTACTTACAAAGTATAATTGCAAAGTATAAACTTTTTTTTTTTTAATCTAGGAAAATCTGAAAAGAGGGAGATAAGGTGAGGTGAAAGAAAAGTTTTTTTTTAGGGGAGTGGAAGTGGTTTCTGGGGGGAGTTAATACATGTCAGGCAGAGGAAGTAGATGCAGAAGTAGATGAGGACTGTGGAAGCAAGTAAAAGCTGTAGTGTTTGGGAGATGGTATTAAGGAGTTATGTAGTAGGGGAACAGGAGCATTCCCACTTTGAAAATAGGTGAGACTGGAAAAAGGATTTGAAATTCGACTGACTTTGGATAGTTCTAAGGGAGGCAGGAAGAAATATCTGACATTATCTGACATTTATATATTATTAGAATTTATTTGCATTTCTACTCATTGTGACTTTGTGCATAACTATAATGCCCCACTCCACCAATAATTCGAGCTGTATCATTCCTTCCCCCAAAGTTTCCCCAACCTTACATGTTACACATTGCATTAAGCACAATATTCAGAATTCAACTACTCCACTTTTCTGCCTCTCCCTATTCAGAAGGTTACCTTTGTTAGGGCACGGTGCATCTCATCTCTGATAATCCCTATGTTTGATTTGGTACTACCAGTCCTAATCCACTACAGCTTCAACCTGTTTCATCACTCACTCTTGCCTCTTTGCTTGATTGGTCTGCTAATACTGAGCACCCCCCCCCCCAGGTATGCTCCTTTTCAACCAATGTGTAAGCCCCTAACATAGTTTGTGCATCCTGGTCCTCTTTCCTCTTTTTGTACAACCTTCCAGACACTTCCCTTTCCAAGCCTTAGCTATCATCTGCATCACTTCCCTAGCAAGTAGTTGAAGTTCTAGTCTTTCATCTCCAGTCTATCCTGTCTCTTCATGCAGCCAAAAAATGTGTAAGTCATACCAGTTTGGCATCTTCTTCCCCAGTAATTTACTCCAGAGCTCTCTTACTTCCTCCTCAGTGATACAGCTTGTATACATGTCTGCCACATGTGCATCTGATTAGAATGTTTCCCCTACATCTCCAACACTCTGTAGAAGGATCTCATTCATCTTGGTGCAGAGCACTTTGAGAATTAAGACAGTTTACAGGCTGTCAGTAAGTGACAGACTGAAGCTAAGTATCAAGTTTTTTTAAGGTCCAGTACCAACCACAATTTGGTGCCTCATTCACCCCACCCTTCCTTTATACACTATAATTCTTTTTTCCCATCCCAAGATAGTCCTCTGATTCCCAAAAGGCTAGTAGATTAATACGGGTGAATGTCCTCCCCTGAAGATAATCAGTTGGCTCTTCCTCTTTAGCCTGACTTTTCATATGCCAAGCATAAAAAAGCCTACCATTTCTAGAGGATTTTTTTTTTTAGTAATGACCAGAAGACATGGTCATTCTTGCATTACCACTTTTTTCTTAACTGTGGAGTAGCCCTTTCTCCAAAATGCATCGTCTTTTTCTCCCACATTATGGAAAACATAAAATGGGTTGTTCGACTTCTTCTGTAACAAGCTTGTAAGTTATACTCTTTTTGAGTAGATTCACCTTATTCCATTAGATTTCCCCCCAAAATAAACAGTTCATTAGTCTTATTTCTAAACATCAAGGAACCAGACACACCACATCACAGAAGCCAAAAGAGGCAAAGTCAAAATTTTAAGATATAACACCTTTCTTCTCTTCTTATTTTTAGTACTAACACTAAAGCACAGTACAGGCAGGGGAATAAAACTGATGTGCCATACTTTGGAGGAGACACTAAAGTGAATTCAAATCCAGTGGAACTAGTCAGAGAGCATGTAGATACTGAAGTTCCCATGACAGTTGTCTAATTCTAACAAAGAGTACAGGCATGTTTATTAAAAGGAAACATACATACATCTACACACTGCAACATTAGTGCAATGCCTTAATAGTCACTTGTCTAAGTGTAAATAATAAGGAAACCCACCTTCTGGATTTATACATTTTGACCTCCTAGACAAAGGTGAATAAAAATAAATAAATAAATAAAGCAAATTATGGTTATTGGCTCTATTCCTGCAGTAACATTTCATTGCTACTGAAATTCAGTTCCACATCCACATAATAAATATAGTCTGTTGTTGTTAAGTAGTCATTTTCTCGTAACAGGTTATCGTCCTCAAAGTCAGTTTACATAGCTATTTGACCTTTCTATGAAAATCTAAATGTCCTCGATGTTTATTTCTTTAATCTCTGTTTCTATGCAAATCCTATCTTCTTTTCTTTGTTTATACAAATATCACTTCTCTGTTAATAACTATGACATCTAGACCATGATCTTCTCTATAACCCTTCGATTCATGGCAAGTAGATTTTCAGGAGATTTTCTCACATCTAACCTCCACATAGCTCTTCCATGCTCCTTGATTCGTCTAACAAAGGCATCTATACATCAATAAAATGTGAAAAGCCCTTACTATTCCTAAAGTAATGTGCCATCATATCATTCGCTAAAATCTAGCACTAAAGCCATAATATAGGTAGTTAATCCTTTACAATCATTTTTTTAAATTATAGAATTTGTATTGCTATACATGCTGTATAATATATTTCTACAGGATTCATGGGTGTTTATTAACCTGTATGTTTTGTTTGTTTTGATACTACAATGGCCCGGGTCGGTGCTGAAAAGGGTCTGTTATCCAGTATATACTTACCATATTAATAAAATATAAATTCAACAAATACATAAATAACAAAATAAAATAAATAAATAATATGCTACTGCCTCACACCTCCGAACAAGTTAAAATATCTCATACTATGGAAGGCATGTCTCTGGTCTAGCACAACAAATTTTAACCTTGCAGGTACAGCTGTCTTCTCCTACTCGTCTTATTGATAACTAGGACTGTAATCTATTTCTCCCATATATTCTACATGTTTTTTTTTTGTTATCTTATAATGCTATGTAAATCAGGAGGCAGACTGCTCTATAATATCTTCAGTAGTACCAAAACTACTTGTTTAGCTGACATACCAGACAGCAGTTTTTAATAATAATGTCTGAATAACTGTCACTGGACTTTTTCCTAACATACTTCTCATAACTTGTCTACTTAACAAATCTCATAGAATTCATGGAAAAACTACATTTCCCTAGTCCCATTTCTTTTATGTTTTTTTACATTTTTATAGGCTCTTCGGGAAATGACTTTATACGTGTTCTGTATCCCTGCTCATGCCACTTCTTTTGTTCTATAAGAATGAGTGCATCAAATGTGTAAAATGAAGCAGGTTATGAAGAGGTAGCTTATGAAGGACTGAGGTACAAAGAGTGCAACTAACACAATATACATTGATAAGGATGTAGTGAAAACTACTTCCTGAGTTAAGGAGTAACTGACGTATATGTGCTGCTTGTCAACTTGCCAGAATAGCTAACATATTTGTTTGTTTAAATAGCTATTGTTCAGTTTCAGGTGCTTTTTTAAGTCTTAGTGAGATGAATACAATGATTTTTTTTCAATGTTTTATGAGCAGCAGTAGTGTGGGTTGGTGAAAAATGCCTATATAAACATCCTTACACTCGCATCTTAGTGTCCAGTCCACTTACTGCATGTCTTTTGAATGTGGGAGGAAACCAGTGAATAATATCAGCAATTTGTTATCCACATTTGCTGCAGAAGCTGTTTGCATCATATGTAAAATATTGATAGTTCCAAATTTTAAGACAGACTGACCTGATCCTGCTGATGTAGTAACAGTGATTGAGACCTCAGATCAGGCAGTTTCAAAACAGTCTGGTGAGAGGCAGGCATGCTGTGTCAAAAATGCAAATTTAGTGTCTTCATTAAGGAAAATAATTGTGTTCAGTGCATTATAAGGGCTCTCACGTCTGATGTAAGGATGGAGAGGAATGAAACATCCAATAACCTGGCCTGACAATGAAAGGTAATGCATTGGCAGACTGTGGTGAACCTTATAACTTAGGAGATGAGATGCTAATGAGGCACTGATGATACTACATAACAGGCAGTGGTGACTTCAAAATAAGGCAAGGGAGAAAACAACAAATGAATGTCTGGAGTTAACTAGAATGGGATGGTGCTAAATTATGTTAGGTCAATGAGCCTTTACCTATGGTCAAACAACAACTGGGGTCAGACACATTCATCCATAGACTACATCAGTACCCACTCATCCTAGCCACATCCCAGTTGCATCCAAAGCTTAATGATCAAAGCTCACAAAACAGTATTTCCCATTAAACTTAAAAGACAAATGCTTTTGATGATATATGAATCATACTAGAGAATAGTGCCTACTTACATACTCCCTGAAAACAGTTATCTTTTCTAAACCTACCAGGTTTTAGAGTGGAATGATAGTGAAAGATCATTTCACTACAAGAACCTATTTCAAGCTGTTGTTGCTATATATGCATAGCACATCTCCTCACCATACCCCAAAAGACAGCCACATTCTGTGTATGCTTCTGATTTTAGACTAGGAGGAAAGTGAAACAAGAAATGGCCACAATAATACAGTTGAACTTGTTGCTAACAGATCTAGACACCATACCTCTCAACTGTCCAGATTTTTGCAGAATGTCCAGATTTTTGCCTATTTTTGGTCTGTTCCTGATAAAAACTGTGGTTTTCTCCCAAATCACTGGGATGATGTGAGGATTGAAGTTAGTAAATAATGACATAATTTGAGTTTCAAACTTCATATCCTTCAGAACACACAGAATGCATCCTTACCATTACTCCCAAAAGTTAGCAATCTGTATACACATCTGATGTTTGATTGTGAAAAATAATGATCACAGTAATGTATTCCATCCTGATGCTCCTAGATAGTGCAATACTCCTAGAAAAGCCACAATGACCTTTTGTGCATACTAAGAAAAAATGAAATCAAACTGCTGACACTAAAAGCAATGGAACTCCAAAACGTTAACTTAAAACTCCCAATCACAGTAACTTGCTTCCAATGAGTATAAAAATATTGATTTATTAAGTGTTTTCCTTACAATCCACTTTTCGTCAAGTTCACTTTACTCAACTTCATCAGATACAAATATAAATGAGACAATACAAAGTAACAACTAGGCACTCACATTTAACTCGTAAGCAGGTCACATGGTAATTGCTTTCATCATTATTATTATGTTATAGTTTGTATCCTATTACTCCGTTGTTTGAAAGTTTAAAAGTACATAATAATATTTAAAACAAAGTAGTAGAACTACCATATAATCCCTAGCTCGTAAGCTACATGCTGCAATATAAAACACTCTACCAATCTGTTATAGTTCTTTAATAAAATTGTTGTATATATATGTTAAAAACTCATTTTGTATATGTATTTAGGTGCTCAACATAACCCTATTTGCCAGCAAGTCCCTTATGATGCATTAAGGGCGCAGATCAACTTTTATTTCGCCAAAGCCACTCATCTTCTACTTGTTGTATGGCTTTAAACTAAGTGTTACCTTAGTACTATGTTTACATTAACATAATTACCTTACATTTAAAGCTTGAATAAGCGGGGATTACACTCATCCAACTACATTTTCCAAAAGGCTTTTCCATGACCAAATGTCCTGGAATTGCAAACGAAACCAAAGGTCAAGAGTGTTGACATGCATGGACTTCTGCTATCTCACAGTTAATTACGGATGTAATAAAAACATCTTCATTTTCGAATTACCCCCACCTCTGAGCCACAACTCGCTCTTATAGACTAATCTTTGTTCGTAAAGTAAGTCAAAACAACAACATCTACATATTTTAACTAATATGTAGAAGAAGAAGAGTGTCAATATGTAAGTGTAAATTAATACATTAAAAGTGAGCCCACAGGGAGTGACATGTATAAACCAGTCCCTCAAATCCATTGGTAAACTAATGGTGGGTCAAGAATCTGCTTACTCAGTATGTATATTAATGTTATATGGCCAAATTCTTTAACCGTAAAATACACATGATAGAATAGAGATCATTAATACCCAGAAATTGACAAGCATTAAGTCTTAATTGCCAGATTAATTCATATCTTTCTAATCTAAGAGAGTATGGCCCTCCTCTCCCATCACTTACTAGTTGTTGAATGACCCTAAAGTTAAAGTGGTGTCCTGGATGCTCGTTAATGTGTCTAGCCAATGCGTTTTCAGGCTTGTTTTTACCAATACAATAAATGTGTTCATATATCCTTTCACATAACTTTCAATCGGTCTTCCCAATATAGAAAGCATGGCATAGAACACATTTAGCTAAGTAAATGACTTGTTTACTTTGGCAGTTAAATTTGCCTTTGATTTTATATTTACTGTTTCTTATTTCAAAACTAGTGGCTACATCTATATACCTACGAAAGTGGCACATGTTACATTTGAACATGCCATCTCTGCTACTTGGTGCCTTAGTTTTAGTTTCCAAGATTGACTTCAGGTTACTGCCTTGTCTAAATACTATTTTAGGGTGGTCTGGGAAGAGGGACCTGAAGTGTCCATCTCTCAGTAAAATTTCCCAATTCTTGGAAATAATAATTGTTACTTTACTTGAGTCTAGACTAAATGTGCAAATGAAACTGTAGGGACTAAATGGTTGTTTAACAGTCTTTTCCATTGCTCTATTAGTATATTCATTACTTAAAATTGGAGTGTATTCACCAATAGTTCTTTTGTACTTGATCTCTCTAGTTATTTCTCGAATATCGGGATACCCTGTTTGAATGAAAAAGGTATGTAGTAAACTACACTCTTCCTCAAAATCTACATCTCTAGATACCATCCTAGCAGCCCTAACCAGTTGTCCCTTCACTACGGATTTCTTCTGGAATGAAGGGTGACAACTGGTGAACTGAAGTATATTTCTTTACGATAAATTTTTGCTATATAAGACCTGGTTTGGTAATCTTTACTCAATTGCACATCCAGATATGCTATATGGTCTTTGTTCACTGAATGTGTGAACTTGAGGAAGGTAGTACTGGTGCAGTACTTTTGTGCATGTCTGAAGTTTAATTGTTACAAAATTTAAGGAAAAAGTGACTGCACTGTTTCTAGAGACCTTCTGTGCATAAATCTTAACAGGGCCATCTTTAGACCAGGGCAAAGGTTAAAAAAATGGAAGTCATCCATTCTAAGCCTGTGTCAAAAATCCCCTTTTACAGCTTGGTGTGCTGTGGTGCTCAGTCCCCCAGAAGGTCTAAGGGTCTAGATGCTCTATGATGCATTTTGACTTATTTTAATAGTATATTTTTTACTGCTATTCAGAAGAGTTATACATGTGACCTGACCCCAATATTATATATTTACAGATAAATTGATGTTATTATTTTTTCCTCACATGCACACACACACTAACATTTCTGCTTACAAATGAGGTTATTACAAGATGAACACAAACACAAATATATAAATACACAGACACACACACACACACACACACACACACACACACACACACACACACACACACACACGCACACACGCACACACACACACACACACACACACATGCACTGCATAGTTTCTCAGAGGCAAACTGGAGGAATGTTAATTATCCTAGGGCAGGTCTTTGTGGTGCTGGAGGAAAACAGACATCTAGATAAAATCCACACAGAGGTAGGGAGGAAATGTGATTCCATACTGAATAAATCACTGCCAAGTACTAAATTAGAGAACCAAGCACTATGGCAATGCAAAGCTACACATTGCTATCTCAAACCCTGTCTAGATCACCAAAAATAGTCACTTGTCTTGTATAATGCTGATATTTGATTGTAATGGAAAGACAAAGTAGTTATGGATCATCTGTTACTTTTAAATACACTGCAGCACCCCCATAGACAGTTGTATTCAAGCAGAGACAAGCCCTGTCCCACTGATTACAGCCACTTTATTGACTTTGTATACCTCAGATGTCTGACTTTTTTTAAGAAGTTGCTATAGTAAAATATCCCAGCTTCCTAAACACAAATACACACTAACTCTATAAAGCCGATGATTGTTTAACTTAATCATGATAGTCACCTTTGTACACATCAGATGTCTGATTGTGATACAATATGGCAATAATAACGCATTTCAATTTTATTTTACACAAACTGTACCAGTGGTAAAGTATTCAAACTTACTTTACACAAATACACATGGGTCCTGCAAAGTCACATAATTGACTGTTTAACCTCTTCAAGTTATGGCAAGGCTCATTCCTTTAAGCCACAAAAAATCTCCCAACCAAGAATTACAACCACTTTGTTGACTGTGTACACCTCAAATATCTGATGGTGACAAAAAGTAATTGTTATGGTAATATATTTAACATTTATTCCATGCATAAATTATTCTAACTGCCCTCACACAAATGCATATTAATATTGCAAGGCTAGAATAATGTCTAACTTCAACAAATTACAGTAGGGTCAGATATGGTCATCCAGAGGCAACATTTATAAACAATTTTACTGTCCACAACTAAGATGTCTAATAGTGATAAAATAATGGCCACAGTCATGCATTTCAGCTTTATCTCACATGAGACATAGTCATAGTAAGTATAACAACTTGTTTCACACAAATAAATATTGGTCTTGCAAAGCCTGAATAATGACTGCTGGGAACAGATGATAACAGAGTCAGCCACTGTTATTCAAATATAGCCTTTGTATCCAGCATTTATATCTACTTTTTTAACTAGGCACACCCAAGATGTTTGATTGTGATTAAATGAAATAATGACCACAGTAATGCATTTCAATTTTTTTCACACTAACAGAAGCCACTGCAAAGTATTCCAACTTGCTACAAACAGTGTCAGACTCATTTTCATCTACAGTCAGTACACCTAGCACTTATAGTCAATTTGTTGATCTTGTAGATGTCAGACATCTGATTTTAATAAAATAATTAAAACTAACAATAATCAGCCACAGTCATTTATTTCAATCCTCCTTCATGCATGTGCATTCTGTATCTACTTCAGTAAGCATGCATGTGGTCTGCAGGGTGTATTTACCTGACAACATTGCACTGAAACACATTACTGTGGCTATTTCCTTACTTCATAATTGTATTATAATTAGATATCTGAGTTATGGTCAGTCAAATGGTGGTTATTTTTAGTTTGTTGCAGGCAGTCTATGGATGGACAGGACTAACCCCTTCTATTGTCTAAGAGAATTGAATATTCAATTATTTGGCTTGGATGCATTTCAGAATATTGTTTTGTGTGTGTATGTGTGTGAAACAAGATAAAATCAGACATTGGAAAGGCACACACTCATTAAAGTGGCTACAACTGTTAGGTATGGAAGTGTAGATGAAAGCAACTTATCACTTTCCCCACATAAGTTCATAGATTCATAGGAATTTGCTAGGTTAATGACTGTGATGACCTTTTTAAGCCTAGCCATGCATTCCAAAGCTCAGACAAGTTCTCATACCTTTAATAAGTGTAAGCAGGGGCTTGGGAGATGAAGCATCTACAAACAATGGCTTGGGAGGTGAACCATTAACAGGCTGCCTGTGTCCATTACAGACATAGGTGCCAAACCAGGGGTGAATTATCTAACTGTTCAAGTTATACTTAAACTGTGTTTGAGAGGAACTCTGCTTTACATGTATTGTGAGCCTGTTCCAGAGAAGGGGTAGTCTCTGGGATACATACCTATATCTCCAGCAGGTCCTATTTATATCACAGGTAGGAATTAAGTCATCAAAATGGGTAATTCCAGTGCTGTTTGTTTTTCAGATATGCAGGAGGTCCATCAGGGTGGGGTCTAACAATGCCTTGTTAGCAGGAATAGATCTCTCCTCAAAAGCCTGTAGGAGGGAGAATGTAGGGATAGGGCCTTTAGGTGGTCTGCATAGGACATATTACTTATGCCCTGTATTCTTTTAGTGAGGAATCCCTTTGGAAGTTCCAATTGTTGGATGTGCTTGGCTAGGCACACAGGGTTACCAACTGTCCAGAATTCTTCCGGACTGTCTGGAATTAAGGGCCACTGTCCAGAAGAATGGAAAATGCCTGTGTTGTCCAGAAAAAATGGTGCACTGTGCACATTTTTTTTTAGTTTAAAAAAATTACATTGCGTCCGGGTGCAGAAGATGAAAACAGTGTCTTTGCGACTGTTGTTTACGTCTGTCTACTGTCTTCCATGTGTGTGGAATTTGAATTATAAAGAAGACATTTGAACTGCATGCTGAAAAGCCCCAGGCAAAGCACGAGTCTGGCTGGTGTCCGCTCTGAGTTTTCTCTAATCCAACTGCGGCACATGCAAGTTCTGTTTTTTTTTTGTTTTCCCTCAGCTTTAACCTTTAACTGAGGTAAGACTCCTCTGTTCAAAGCATACTTGTATATTGATCTAGAAGGCTGTTGGTGTGGGCTCTACTCCCACAGCATATAGATGGATTGCTCAAGCTCATACTGTGCTGTATTTCAATGGGGCAGGGTGCAGCTGTTCTGAGTATGTCCTCCTATGATGCCTAGTAACTATGAACCTGTTTTCAGTTTGCCATCCATTTCCTATTGCAATATTACCAGCTTACCATTTTTTAACGTAACATAGGCAACCAATTCTTCAAGGGCAGCATGCATTGATTTGTAGATGAAACACTGAAATATAATATTTTTTGCTAGCAGCAATATTTCATTAGTTGCACGTCTCTTTAATGTGGAATTATTTAGATGACGTTTTACTTCTGCAGAGATTGTGCATATTGAATGATATTGGTGGATTTTAATGACAGAATGCCAAGCAACCGCTACCCCAAAACAAAACACGTGCAAAACATAGCTCACAAAGCCAGTGTGCAGAACAGTCACAGCCCTTAAGGCTAAACAACACACCTGATACACTTGTAATAGGTGAGTCTATCGTCAGGCACACTGACGTCCTGCTCACCAGGCTGAACAAGGAGAAGTTCACAGTGAGCTGCCTGTCGGGCGCTAGGATCTGCCACATAACACAAGCACTCAGGTTACACCAAGGCAAGTACAAATATGACTCAGTCATTGCCCATGCTGGTGTGAATGACCTGAGACGTACCTCCCTGGACTACCTGAAAAGAGACATAGAGGAGCACTCTGAGCATGTAGCCCAGGCCGGTATGACCCTGACCTTGAGTAGCATCTTACCCTCACCAAGAATGATGCCACAATATGAAGACAAGATGATCAATTTCAACAACTGGCTTAAGTATTGGTGTCATTCAAAGGGGATCCAATGCCTGTCAGCCTGGGATGACAAGCTCGACAAGCCACAATGCTTCGCTAGGGATGGCTTGCACCTGTCACCTCTGGGCTTTTGGATATTGACAAAGGCTCTTGCTACCCCCATAGTGCCTTTTTTAGGCAAGGCTCAAAAGACAAACCCACCTCCATAGGTATCACAAGGGATAGGAAACTAAGAGTAATGCTACTCAACGCCAGAAGTCTAAACTTCAAGATGCACGCACTCGAAACTCTCCTTAGCATGGAGAACATCGATATCTGTGCAGTAACAGAAACCTGGTTCAAGGCTCCCGAGATCACCCCAGCACTACCAGATTATACCTCATACCATGCTTTTCGGCCCCAAAACTTGGACCGAACCACAAAAGGAGGGGGAGTATCAATATTTGTCAAAGATACCCACACCTCCAGGTTGGTGGCACAGCACGAAGCATCAGAGACTATCCATGTGCAGCTACCAATGGGTAAAACTGCCTTCCAGTTTATAGCCTGCTACAGACCACCCTCCCAAACCCAGGAACCCCACTCGGCCTTCCTGTGAACACTGGAAAATATGAAGGTCTCTCCAAACACCATTATATTGGGCGACTTCAACTACCCAAACATAGACTGGGAGTATTACTCTAGCTCCAACACCCTAGCCCAAAGGTTCCTAGAATTTATAAACTCAAATGCTATGGAACAACTTGTTACCACTCCCACAAGAGGGGAAAACATACTGGACCTGATCATCACCAACATGGGGACTCTATGCTCCAGACCAAAAGTGTATCCCTCACTGGTAAGATCAGATCATAAACTAATCTCACTGGATATTCACATCCCGACCCCACCCCCTGCCCAGAAAACCACAGTGAAAAACTTCTCTAAAGCAAATTTCACACTCCTCAAAACTGAGGTGGAATCCTTCAAAGCCCCTGGGCCTGTGGAAAATATGGCCCAGACCACAAAATCCTTTATAAACGCATTCTATGAACACCTTCAGGAATGCATGGATCATGCAATCCCAAATAAAACCAAGACCCAATCCTCCAAAGGCAGACGTCCTGTCTGGTGGACCTCATCCATAAACAAACTATACAATAGAAGGAGGAAGCTACTACATGACAGAGCAAAATCCCAAAAAGGGAAGGCATCTCTGATCAGTATTAGCAAAAAACTACGGGCACTCATAAAATCATCTAAGGCCAGCTTCGAGAGAAAAATTGCACAGGACACTAAGGATAATCACAAGGCTTTCTTTAGTTATGTTAGGAACCTTGGTGGGAATTCCCAGATATGCTCAGAATTAGTCCAAAATGACAAAAAATACACCAAACCAGTGGCGGCTGGTGACTTCAAATCAAAAGGGGGCTGCAGGAGACAGCTGAATGGGTGGGGTCAATGGGAAGGGGTGCAGCCAACTAGAAAGGGGAGGAGCTATGCTTAAAACCACAAAAACTGTAACTTTAATTAAATACAATGCCCTGCATGCCAAATTGTCATTATGAGAGTCCAATCAAGACATAATGAAGTGTAGAAGAAAAAAAATATTTCAGTGCATTGGCTGCATGACAACTTACTTAATATCTAGATGGAAACAAAAAGGTTGTGAGGCATGAAAAAATAAATTGCTTTTTAAATACATTACAGGAATGCCAGTCAAAATCAAGTGTAAGAAAAACAAGCAGCACTCAACTCAAACCACTTCTCCTTGCACTGCAGTTCTAATTATAATTTATATTCAGCTTTATTAAAGTATCAGATAACATGCTGAAAGTAGCAATCTCTGTGATACCCCCACTTGTAAAAATATTTCTTATCCAAAAAAGACCTGCTGCCTGACAACAACTATCTACTTGCTTTATGGGGAAAACATGATCAAAATAAAAAATAAAAAGCAAACAAGAAACAAGCTCAAGATACATTGCTTAAAGGATTACTGTACAGGTAATGGACCACACATGATAGATTGGCATTCTGTTTGGTTTACAGGTAAAGCCTGCAAAGATGACTGCAAGTCTCCAACAAATATAATGAGCTTCTTAAAATAATGTAATGGCTTGCAAATTATCTACTTATGTAAGTATTCTCTGCATGTCAACAACAAAAAGGCTTTCAATGTTGGCAATTATTTAACAGTATGCTTGTTAAAGCTTACTTGCATCTTACATTCCCAGACAAGCTTACATGATGGTTATTAAAGCATTGCTATTTAGACACAGAGCAACAGGCACTTTCTGAGTAATAATAAGCATAAATCAACAGTATAAAAATATGACAGAAACCAGACAATTCTGCAAAATCAAGGACAGAATAAAAGTAGCACTTGTGTCTATCTTGGATGGGGGGATACTCTGCACATTTACACTGCATAACTGCTCCTTGTCTTGCTTGGACACATCCAGAGTCACTACATGGGGGAGTGGGGTGCAACAAGTATGTCACAATTTGAAATGTCTCTGGCTGACTGTGATGGCCCTGACACATTTGGCATACCTCTCAACCTCAGAACAAGAAATATGGACAGAGCCATACATAGAAGTGGGACAAAGGCCCAACAATAAGGAACATTTTTAAATATTGCTCTTATAAATATAGAAAGATTACAAATCACCAACCAGTGGCAATAAGCACCAGGAATCAGGATACTGTGCTGGAAACACTTGGTTTATTGAAAATAAAATAGTTAAGCGCTTTCTACAGTACTTAATCTGTCTTCATCAGAACAACATACAATAAAATTCTTGGACTTATATATCACAAATTATCTAAAAACCCGCCCTAAATAACAATTAATCAATTAAGTCAATTGTCTAACGATAAGTGACAGTAAACGTTTTTGCACACAGCATGAACTACTGTCTGCTAGTCCTTACTTAAAGGAAAACTAAAAATATATTTGTCCCTTTTGTGCAGAACAATACTAATGTGAACATCTTTACAAATACAAATATATCTGCAATATATACAAAACTTGACAAATTTACTACATTATTAAATACTTGAATGCCTGAATACGTATATTTTCTTCTTGTAAAAGTTGTTCAATACTTAGTTTGAAATAGAGTGTATCTCATAGAGAATACAAGAAAAACACTTTATAAAGACACTATGTGAAATATGTACAATATATCTCAACATATGTATCATAATACTAATAAAAGAATAAAAAATAATAAAAAAATACATGCTGTTGAAAAATTTTTTAAAAGGTTCTTGGAATTACCCTCTAACTACATTTAAATTAACAGCAAATATATTAAATGTGTTGGAAAGGTGTATTATATTGCACAATAAAATTCAACTAAACCCTAACCATTTAAAAAATTTTTCAACAGCATGTATTTTTTTATTATTTTTTATTCTTTTATTAGTATTATGATACATATGTTGAGATATATTGTACATATTTCACATAGTGTCTTTATAAAGTGTTTTTCTTGTATTCTCTATGAGATACACTCTATTTCAAACTAAGTATTGAACAACTTTTACAAGAAGAAAATATACGTATTCAGGCATTCAAGTATTTAATAATGTAGTAAATTTGTCAAGTTTTGTATATATTGCAGATACATTTGTATTTGTATAGATGTTCACATTAGTATTGTTCTGCACAAAAGGGACAAATATATTTTTAGTTTTCCTTTAAGTAAGGACTAGCAGACAGTAGTTCATGCTGTGTGCAAAAACGTTTACTGTCACTTATCATTAGACAATTGACTTAATTGATTAATTGTTATTTAGGGCGGGTTTTTAGATAATTTGTGATATATAAGTCCAAGAATTTTATTGTATGTTGTTCTGATGAAGACAGATTAAGTACTGTAGAAAGCGCTTAACTATTTTATTTTCAATATACCAAGTGTTTCCAGCACAGTATCCTGATTCCTGGTGCTTATTGCCACTGGTTGGTGATTTGTAAACTTGTTGTTCGCTGGGATTTTTTCTATTTTCAAATATAGAAAGATAATAGAATAGTAGGTCTTGCATTAGTATGAATTTTCTGAAAGGTATGAAATCTGAAACTCAAATGTCTATTATTTTCTAACTTCAGTCTTTAATGATTTGCCACTAATTTGCCAAAAAAAACACAATTTTATGAAAAATGGACCAAACATGTGATGCAAAAATATAAAATAGCCACACAATACAACTGGGAACCTGTCAAAGAAGGGACACTTTTTTAAATATTAGTACTGCTAACTTGAGCAGCTGACAAAATAAAAGAATCTACAAGCATTTTGGAAGTTCATAGGTTCATAGGGAGATACTAGGCTATCTGCACTAGGGCATTTATAAGCCTAGCCAGAGTGTATAGGCTTCCGCCTCCCTATTAGATTAGCCTACTGTGCCTCTGTAAAGTAGGTCACAGAAAGTACCCTTTTAAGATTAGTTTACTGTGCCTCTGTCTAGCAGGGACACAGAAGAGATCCCAGGGATGAATTTGCGATTTCCCATACACGCGTCCAGATTTCGCTTGAAGAGGATTAGCGAGGGTCTATGTCTAACATGAATTGGGATTCTATTCCAGAGTGAGGGGAGCCTCTGGGAAATTAATCTGTCCCTCCAGCATGTCCTATTTATTTTTGTGCTGAGGTTTAGGTCCCTGGAGCGTGTAGCTCTAAGGGACTTGGATTTTTTGAGGTGGAGCATGTCCATTAATTCTGGGTTTGACATGGCTTTGTACATCAGGCATAGATCGCCTCTGAGTAGGCGGTAAGCAACTGAGTAGAGCTGGAGTTTCTTTAGTCGAGCTGCATAGGACATCTGTTTGTACCCCATGATCCCCTTGGTGAGGTACTTTTGGGGTCTCTCCAGTTGCTGCAGGTGTTGGGTAAGGTACATCCCAAAAGGGGCATTGTATTCAATTATGGGCCTGATGAGTGACGAGTAGAGGGGCACAATGACCTCTCTTGATCTAGATGCGAACCCTTTCGTGATAAGGTGGGCTATATAGAAGGTCTTTCTAACCACTTTGGCAACGTGATTATCAAAGGAGAGACTACTATCTATGTTGGTCCCCAAATCTCTAATTACTTCTTCTGTACTTAATGGATTACCACCTATGTGGTAATTTGTGGGCACCTTGTTTTTCCCAAAGGGGATGACTATGCACTTTTTAGCATTTAGCTTGAGGCCGTGGCTCTGGCACCAAGCATCCGTCTCTGTGAGACCCTTTTGGAGGATGCTTGTGTCAGCTGGAGCTTCGATTATGGCCCCCAGTTTGCAGTCATCTGCAAACTTTGTCAGCCATAATACCCCCGTGTTAGCCTGAACCTCAGAGAAATATATACCGAACAAGAGAGGTCCCAGGACTGAGCCCTGTGGGATGCCACTTGTAACTGGTTTGGATTCGGACATGGCACCTGCAATTCTGACCATGTGGGTTCTATCTCTGAGCCAGTTTGCAACCCATCTTGTGACATAGGGGTTGATATTTAAGCTGGTAAGCTTATTTATGATGCCCGAGTGGGGTATTGTGTCGAAGGCTTTTGCGAGGTCCGGGTAGGCTGTGTGGACTACCTTACCCTCATCTATAGCTTTGGTAACTGTTTCAAAGAAATCAACTAGGTTTAAGAGGCAAGATCTGCCCTTAACAAAGCCAAATTGGGTAGGGTCCAGTGTCTGCAGGCTCCCAATGTCTCTGTTTATGAGTTCCATGATAATACGCTCCATGGCTTTACAGACCAGACTAGTCAGGCTTATGGGGTGATAGTTTCCAGGGTCCATTGTGGCACCACCTTTGTGGAGTGGGACCACTGTAGCTGTATGCCATTCTTTGGGTACATATCCTGTAGTAAGGCTAAGTTTGAACAGTGACTTAATGTGAGGGTTCAGTTCTTCTTGGAGCTTGTGTAAGACACAGTAAAAGTAATCTATAACTCTGATTATTACAGTTATTTCTTAATTGTAAGCCCTCCACATTTTCTTCCAAAATTGTCATTTTGCAGCGGGATTATTAAGGGAAGAGCAACATTTTGAGCCAAAACCGGGGACAGTTGAGAGGTTTGGATATGCATAATTCTATAAAGTAATTTATTTGCATGTACCTCTCAACCTGTTAATGCAGGAAATCTGGACAAGGCCAAATATACTGGGGGAACATATAAACAGTACTATAAATTGTCTTATAAACTGAGACAATTGATAGAATAACAGGTCTTGCTTTAGCATGCATTTTTCTGAAGGTTATGAAGTCTGAAACTCAGTGTCTGTCATTATTTAGTAACTTAATTTCTAAATTATTTGCCAGAAAACCACACATTTTATGAGGAACAGACCAAAAATAAGAAGCAAAAATCAATTCATTCTGTGAAAATCTGGACAGTTGAGAGATATAGTTCAGCCGGGGCTGTTTATGAGTTTGCCACCCTTCCCCCTCACAAAATCATGGTCGAATGGAGCCTCCCCCATGCAGCCATTCCAATGAAACACTGCTTGGCTATTTCACCCCATTTATCATAAACACTAATGTGCATACTCCTTTACTTCTACGATGATTTGTACTTCATTTGAAAGTTTTAATTTGCATTTTACAGCACAGCCACTAAGACATCTGCTAAATAAAGCAATGCAATCTCACAATGAAAACAGACTTAGCATTAAAACTTCTCTGCCCTTGAAACTCACCTTCATTGAAAGTGCATTGAAACCCACATTCAAGGAAAATACATTTTGCCAGTGGCAGATTAAGATTAACTTTGGGCTGTTTTCAAATCATAGGCCCTATGCACACGAAACATACACATGGTCTTTAATACACCTTCCTGATTGTATTAAATTATATTCCTTGTACAATATAGTACAGTTGTTAGAGGGCGTTTTTAATTTGTTTTGAACATTTTTCCAGTAAACAATGAGACAAAATGCAAGCACCAGTAATGACAAAATTACTCAATTCAGAACATTTTTCCAGTAAACAATGAAACAAAATGCATGCACCAATAACGACAAAACTTCCCAATTCAGAACATTTCTATCATAAAAGTCTACTCAAACTTCTACAGTCCACCAGTATCAGTAAATATGCACAGTCTCTGAAGAAGTAAAAGTTATCTAAATAATTCCACATTAAAGAAATCTGTAACTAATGAAGAGGTTGGTGCTAGCAAACAACTTTATATTTCATTGTTTCATCTACAAATAAAGTGCCTGTTGCCCTTGAGGAATAAATTGTCTAAGTTGCATTAAAAAAACAATAAGCTAGTAACATTGCAGTAGGGAATGGATGGCAAACTGATAACAGGTTCATAGTTACTAGGTATCTTCACCAAGGACTGCAGCATCCACCCCCTTTACAATACAGTATAGTATTAGCCATGCATTTACCTACTGTGGGAGTAGAACCCACAACCTTTTGCATCAAAAGCAAACACACTACCTATTTTGCTATTAACAATGCAAGTAAACATGGCATAAGCAGTACTAAACGTTTGTTCCCCTGCAGCTCTCAGCTTCTTGTAAAATCTACTTGACACTCAGCTGTATCTCTGAACTTTGCAGCACAAGAAATCTGGAAAAAGCCAAAATTTGGGGGTGGGGCAAAAGACCAAAAAACAGGGACACATTTTAAACATTGTTTGTATAATGTTGGAAAGTTGTTAGAATAAAATGCTGTTTTACTATCATACATTTAACTGCCAAGTATTAACCCAGGACCCATGTAAAACAGTCAGATCAACATACCACTATGCCAAATCATCTGTTTTATGAAAGAAAGGAAGACTGAAACTTAAATGGCTACCATTTAGTGAATTTAGTTCTCACCATAGCTGTCAACATCTTAGCACAAAACACCTGAACAAAGCAAATAATGGGGGGTTAGAGCCCCAAATATATTCAGTGAGTTCAGTTATCACCATAGCTCTCAACCTTGGCATAAAAAACCTGGATGAAGCCAATAATGGGGGAATACAGTCCAAAAAATAAGGACAAATATTCATGGAGGACACCAGAGCAAACCCACACAAACACAGGGAGTACATGCATACTCCACTCCAGCCAAGAATCAAACCTGACAACCTGTAGCTCTAAGGCAACAATGCTACCACTGCACCACTGGCTGTGTTAAGAAACAAAATTACAGAAACCACAGATTTAATGAGGAACCGTACAAATATGAGGCAAAAATCTGCAAATGTTTTACAAATGGTGGTGGGTAGGGAATTCAGGCTCTTGCCCCTTGGGCTCAAAGTACAGGGTTCAAGCCTTATTCTCTACCCACTACCATGTAGCAACTAGGGCATTACGCACACACACACACAACCTGAGCCAAACAAGTCACCAGATCCAGCCCCAAGTTGGAAATCTGTCCTAGTAGGACCCACTCAACCTATCCATCCCACAAGAGCACCAGCCTTGTTGTCCTATCCTTACATCAAGAGCTTCAGCCTGCCTGCAGATGTTGCAGTCCAGGAAAATTTGGACTTGCATGTTGCCTTTGTAATCCGGACTGCTGGTGGACACAGTCTGGATTCTGTGTGCATGCTCCAGACTGGTTCATCAGCAGTCCGAATATCAGGAAATGCCTTGCATGCGCGATGTTCCAGGACTTCTGGTTGATTTTTATTTTTTTATTGTTGTTATTTTATTTTATTTTTGTTTTATTTTCATGTTATACAGCTGGAGGGCTGCAGTCCTGCAGTCCAATTACATGAGCCACCCCTGCACCAAACCCACAGACATTGCCAACATCCTAGCTGACAGGTTCAGCTGAAACTTCTCCCCCCCTCCCCACCAAAAGGGCAAATATCTATCCCAGCAGAGTGCTGCCCCCCTGACATCTCAGATGCTCAGGTAAGAGCCACTCTCTCCAAAGCAAAAAACACAGCATCAATGGGACCAGACGGTGTCCTGAACTGCATCCTACATGAACTCCAAGAAGAGCTAAACCCAAACAAAAAACTACTGTTCAATCTCAGCCTTATTACAGGATATGTACCCAAAGAGTGGCGTACAGCAACAGTGGTCCCTCTCCACAAAGGTGGTGCCACAATGGATCCTGGAAACTATCGCCCCATAAGCCTGACTAGCTTGGTCTGCAAAGCTATGGAAAGGATCATGGACCTCATAAATAAAGATATTGGGTACATACAGACACTGGATCCTACCCAGTTTGGCTTTGTTAAGGGCAGATCCTGCCTCTTAAACCTGGTCGCTTTCTTTGAAACAGTCACCAAGGCCATTGACGAGGGGAAGGTGGTCCACACAGCCTACCTGGACCTCGCAAAAGCCTTCGATACAATACCCCACTTGGGCATTATAGATAAGCTCACCAGCTTAAATATAAACCCCTATGTCACTAGATGGGTTGCAAACTGGCTCAAGGACAGAACCCACATGGTTAGAATTGCTGGAGCCATGTCAGACTCCAAACCAGTTACAACTGGCATCCCACAAGGCTCAGTCCTGGGACCTCTCTTGTTCGGTCTATATTTCTTGGAGGTACAGGCCAACATGGAAGGACTGTGGCTGACCATGTTCGCAAATGACTGCAAACTGGGCACCATAATCGACTCTCCAGCTGACACAAGTATCCTCCAAAAGGGCATCACAGAAACAGACAACTGGTGCCAGAGCCATGGCCTCAAGCTAAATGCCAAAAAGTGTATAGTCATCCCCTTTGGCAAAAACAAAGTGCCCACAAATTACCACATAGGTGGTAATTCATTAAGTACAGAAGAAGTAATTAGGGACCTGGGGACCCAAGTTGATAGCAATCTCTCATCTGACAACCACGTGGCCAAAGTGGTTAGAAAAACATTTTATATAGCCCACCTAATCATGAAGGGATTCACATCTAAATCAGGGGAGGTCATCGTGCTTCTTTACTCATCCCTCATCAGGCCCATAATTGAGTACAATGCCCCTTTTGGGATGTACCTTACCAGACACCTGCAGCAACTGGAAAGACCCCAAAAGTACCACACCAAGAGGATCAAAGGGCTCAAACAGATGCCATATGCTGCCCGGTTAAAGAAACTCCAGCTCTACTCAGTGGCATACCGCCTGCTCAGAGCCGATCTGTGCCGGACGTATAAAGTCATGTCCAACCCGTAATTAATGGACATGCTGCACCTCAGAAAATCCCAATCCCATCGAGCTACGCGCTCGAGAGACTTGAACCTCAGCACTGAAATAAATAGGACATGCTGGAGGGACAGATTCTTAACCCAGAGGCTCCCTTCACTCTGGAATAAAATCCCAGTCCAGGTTAGGCAGAGTCCCTCATTGACTCTCTTCAAGAGGAATCTTGATGAGTGGATGGGAGATCGTAGGTTTATCCCGGGTATCACTTCTGTGTCACTGTTAGACAGAGGCACAGTATACTAACCTCAAAAAGGGCATAGCAAAATTAATTTAAAAAAATTAAAAAAAAAAAAATAATTAATTTAATTTTATTTAATTTAATTAATTTAAAATGGGTGGCGAAAGCCAACCACGCTCTGGCTAGGCTTATAAATGCCCTAGGGCAGATAGCCTAGTATGAACCTATGAACCTATAAGAAGTATGAATGGCCATTTATGGTTGAAATGTTCTGAATTGGGCAGTTGGATCCAGACAGCAAAATGCCAAGTTGCTAAGGTGGAGCCTAGGGTTGGCGGATTATGCAGTGGGATTAGCAATGCTAATGCAGATGGGCTCTCAAGACAGGGTATAGGGTAATGTATTCCCACATAAGTTCATTCCTCTTAAGCAACATTTCTTAAGGTGTACTTGAAAAACTAGCTTAAGTCTTCGAAGGGGGGAAACAGATGTGACAATAGTAGATACCGCCAGTACTGCTAGCTGGAATTTTGTAAATAATTACATGTCATTTGTGAATATCAAACTGATTGATACAAGACCCTTGTGTTACAAATGTATTAGAACTGTAATGTCATCTGTATAGCAAATTGATTTGCACATATGTTTGCATTGAAGAGGTATTTGTAAAGTACTTGTGTTTGAAATGTATCCAGAGTGTGCCCTACTGCATAGTACAGAAATGTACATGCACTACTGTAACTTGTTAAATTTGTATGTTGTAACAAAGGAAACTGGCCAACAGGAGGTTAATCTCACCAGCAAACTTTAAAATATATCTCAAAGTAAATCACTTTATGGGCTAGGCCATAAAAATGCTATCTCACAGGTTTTACTACAGCCAGAGGCACAATGTCTCTACAAGGAAACTTTTGTATAATCTTTGGGGTGAACTAATTACTACCGCAGAAGTGTGGAGTTATGAAATTGTTTTATGACTTCCAGCACCTGCCACAGATCTGAGCAAAAGCCCTTGTGTGTGTATTTTACAGGTAGGTACTGCTTCCACCAATGAGGGGTTGCATTGGAACTAGAAGTCAGATGACCAGAAGTGATGTCATTCTGCAAGCTATTCCAGAAGTAATATTTTAAATATTATTTTGAGATGTCTCTTAGTGAGAGAACATTCTGTATTCTGTCATGGGCCTGAAAACAAGAATGACCATTCACCACATCATCCACCTTGCTCTATTAAGTAAGTAGGGAATAGTGATTCTCCTAGATTCAGTCAGGAATATAATGAAGCTTAGCTTAGATATTGTTTTTCTTTATTTGTCTGAGCCTGTCCTTCAATGTTATTTTAAATATTTCCTGTGATTTGAACTCTGATGTCAGTGTGAATATATACTTACTATTTTCTTGTTCTTTTATTATTTATTATGAAATATATTTAAACCTTTCATTGTGGCTGATCTTTGTTAAGATATTTAAGTTTTGAGAGTACTCGCATATTTATTTGGTGACACTGTGTGGGCCACTCCTAATAGCATTGCTCTTGGTCAAACTACCATTTGTATTAATATTAATTTTACACAATAAATTGTATACCCTTGTAAGGGCCTTAAAGTAGTTTTCAAGGGGTTCTAGTGGCAATGATTACCGTCTTATTATCTGGGCAAAAGGGGGCATAGCTAGTTAACCTGTGCCAGCCTTTCCCAGCTGTGTGTGTGTGTGTGTGTGTGTGTGTGTGTGTGTGTGTGTGTGTGTGTGTGTATGCGCACGTGTGCAAATCAAATCTCAAAGAGTGTGTGTGTATCAGCTACTTGGGCAGAGACACAAAGCACTGGTTTGACAGAGACAGTATTGGACGACTTGGCTTGGAATCCTGGCTAACAACTCAACTTTGTAGCTGTGCCGGTGGGGAGTCTTATTGTGGATCTGAAGAAGGAGAGAGGAGCCAGCCCCAGGACTGATTGTCACCTCTGTGCTCTTAAGGGAAATTTTGCTTGATTGTGCTTGATGCAGAGCTGCTTTTTGAAGGTACTGTGTGTGTACCTGTTATCATCCCAGTGAATGTCCTCCACTGGTGCCAGCGATGAGGATTGAGGCTCCTTGATTTATTGGCATAATGGTGGTGGGGCATCACAGTACATATTAGTATACACATGCCAATGGTGCTGTATGTGCAGTGATAAGCACCAGGCTCATATGCACTGTTCCTCATGTTTATTGAGTCAAAACACAGAAATGTCCTTTGACATTCAAGAGTGTATGCTTCAGTTCTATACACATTAAAAATTCCTGGGCATAAGCTTGTATTAACATTTATTTACAGCTTCCTACTCAATGACTGATAACATAGTAGTGCTACTTCCTGAGCCCAAATAGGCTTTTCCGTTGCCCAGATAACTACTCAGGTTTGCATCCAAGTCAACATTTTTGCTATATAACAGGAGCATCAGCAACATTATCAAAGTGTTGAGTGGAAGTCTCCTATAAAACTAGGGCTTATGCAGGTCTGAGAAGCCTCTTAACAACTTGTTTTTAAGGTGACCAGTAACCGGCAAAGTGCTTAATGGTTAGTGGTATTGATGGCTAAATGTTGTAATGTGGGTTTGTTTGACAGCTGTGAGATGCTATAGGGATTTGTTTGAATTGTACTGCCTTTCATATTAATATGGGGTTGTTTGTTTGCATGTCTGCCTTCTGCCTTCTCTTTGCCTACTTGGTGTGTTTACTATACCTCAGCATAAAACTTATTTCTCTGATGTCTGCACAAATTGCCTGTGTTTTTCTGCACACTGGTTCTGTGTTATGCACATCATGACTGCAACTCTCAATCATCAAAAATATGAGTGATACTAAATCAAAACAGTGGATAAAAAAACATGTTTTCAAAAGCAATTAATCAAAGACAAATATACCTTATTGCTTAAAATAAATAAATCCATGTAAGAAATTGCTAAATAATGGAAAAGCTTGCATTTTCAAGTTCCTACATTGAGAAACATGGTAAACTTTCTAGAAAACAGTAATAAACAGTGACTTCAATTCTCTTTAATAACCAACAATTAAAGTGATGATTACAAACACAGGAGGCATCTAATGTAAACTGATTTTATCTGTGATGCTTCTCAGAGACAAGCCAACAATTACAGGAGTTCCTAGAAGCCCTGGCACATAAAGTAAACATGTAACACCAGCTTGCTTCCTTGTTATACTTTATGACAAAGGCACTGTACTTTGCTTGAATTTTGGCTAAGAGATGAGTGTGACCGTTAATTGCCATTCAGAACAGTTAATTACATAGCTCAATGTGATCCAGAAGAACAACTGTTAGAGAAATAAATCACATTTTTTCCATAATCTTTATTTTTTATTGAGTTTTGGTAAAAAAATGGATTAACAACCCCGCATTTAATAAATGATAACATTAAAACAAGTAAACACTGATCTAATCAATTCATAACTAAACAAAACATTGGAAATAACATTTGAAAACTATATACAAACTACATAAGTGTTATAAACATGATCAAAAAAGTGCATGATTGAATATAACTAATAGAGGAAATTAAGACTAAGTTAAAGCCCTTAACAGACAAGAATATAGGTGATTAAAGAAGTATTGGGTAAGGAGATCTATGTTCCTTAAGCTGTCTCCACGTTAAAGCTATCAATTGCCATAGGCTTATTTAAATCCTCTCCAATTGGTTGAGATTCTATCTTTCCAGTTTAATGTTATATAAAGTTTAACAAGGGTGAATAATGTGATTAGAATGTTAGTTTGTAACTTTGTCTGACCCATTGGAGGTATATGAAGCATAGTAAATTCCCATGACAGGGTTGATTTCTCATAACCCATCTTTTGCAGCCTAATTCTAAGAGAACATAAAAGTTTATTGGAGCATTTGCAACTCCAAAATATGTGGAGGATATGTGTAGTTCACAGTAGTGACAAAAAGGGAAGAAAGAAGGGTTACATTTGTTTATAATAGTAGGTTTGAGGTATGCATTGTTAAAAATCATAAATTGTGTGTAGTTGAGTTTTCTGAAGGGGACTGATTTAGAAGTTAGTTGAATAGACTGGATTACTTGAGTATTTGAGATTTCTGGCTTTAACTCAGTCCATTACTTTGAGAAGAGAACCCCATTCTAATATTTAATTGCAGCAATTAGCTTATATGTGTTAAAGGTATATTTTTTTCATTAATAATTGGGTCCAGAGAATTTGAAAATTTTAAATGTCATTATTAGTTAGACTTGGGTTAAGTAAAATTTTTGAACAGAGTTCCCTTATTTGTCTGAGAATGGTGGCACAGCTCTTAAGAAGATTTAGTGAAGCTATCAAATTTGAGATAGATTGGTCCTGGAAGGGGAAGAGGTTGAGTATTCAACTCTCCTTTAAAAGGGGGTATTTATTTAGGTTTAACATAGAATTATTAAGCTTTAAATTTGGATTAAGGTATAATGATTGTAAGGTTGTGAAAGTATAGGACAGATTCAAGGATTCAATTACTTTACGTAAGTTAGATAGACGTTTCTTTAGAAAAATGTGTAATTTAGATTTTTTCAGATTCGCTTCATTCAGGAAGGGAAGGGCTTTGGGGTTAAAGTTAAGAGATCTAACATAATTATACCATATTTCTATCCAAGGGGGTGACCATGAATTTTATTTAGGTTATATTCTGATATTACTATTAATCTACTACTGTTAATTATGTAGTAATATAATCTAAAATTGGGAAGGTTTAATCCCCCTTTATCTTTGGGACATATCAACCTTTGGTAAGAAATTCTAACTAATTTAGGATACCATATGAATTTGGTAAGGGTAGAATATAATATTTTAAAGAAATTATTTTGGATTGTCACTTGAGAGATAGTGACGATATAAAGTAACGTTGGTAATATGTTCATCTTAACAACTGTGACTTTGGATAAAATGGATAGTTGAAGCTTATTCCATTTGTTACAATCTTGTTATAAGGTTAGCCACAACCTACTGATATTGTTTTGGTAGAATGCTCTGGGTTCTTGCTGAAAAGAGATTCCTAAATATTTCAGAGTGTCTTATTTTAACTTCAGTTGTCTGGAGGTATAGAAAAAGCAGTTCTGGTGAGTTAATTGTGAAGATTGCAGATTTGTCAAGATTTCACTGGCAATTGGAAAATTTTGAGAATACCTTCAATAGAGTTTAGAATTTTTGGTATGTCAGAACCTGGTAAAGTGAAGTAGAGATTTAAATCATCTGCAAAAGCTGAGAGAAAAATCTTAATATTAAAAATCACTGGGACATAGTGAAAGGTTTTCTTAGTAATAAGTAAAAGTAGAGGCTTAATATATATGTTGAAAAGGTAAGGGGATAAAGGACACTCTTGTTCCATTCCTAATATTAATCCGAGCAGAGATAACCTTGTTTATGAGCAGTGTGGTATAGGCATGAGTATAAAGTGTTTTAACGATTTTAACAAAGGTAGTGCGTAGGCCAAAGTGAAGTAGGACTGAGACGAGGAAGTGTAGGTTGAGTCTATCAAAAGCTTTGGAGGACGTCTACTGCAAGAGCGTATATGGGATTGCAGTTTTGAATAGAAAGTTTTATCAATGCATCTATTGTGAGCGTGTTGTCACAGGTTTGTCTGAAGTGAGTGAAGCCTGATTTTCCAGGTGATACAATTTTTGAGATAATGGGTTTTAATCTGTTAGCTAGTATTGCGGTAAGGATTTTAACTTCTACATTAATTAAAGAAATGGGCCTGTAACTCCCAGGGTCCTTGGGATCAGCATTTTCTTTAAGAATAAGAATAGTTTTAGAGGAATTACAGTGAATGTCCATGGTGAAATGTCAGTTATAGAGTTAAACAGATAAACTACCACTTTAGTTTCTGGCAAAATATTTTGTAAAATTCCACAGTAAAACCATCTGGTCCTGAAGCCTTATTAGATTTAAGGTTACTGATTACACATATTATTTCTTGCATGGTAATAGGAGATGAAAGGCATATTTGTTGTGTCTGGTCTAACTTTGGAAATTCTAAGTGATTGAGAAAGTTGGATTTTTCCTTTTCTGTTGCTAAGGGTGTCTGCTCACCATAGGTGTGCACGTAAAGCTTCTCAAAAAGCTTAACAATCTCAGTGTTAGAAAAGTATGTCCTGGCCTGATATAATATCTCAGACATGATGGGGGGAGATTTCTTTTGGCTAATCAGTCTCACCAGGAATTTAGAAGGAATCTACGACCATTCTGCGTAATTGGCTAACATCCTATTTTCATGGAAAGTCAGTTGTTTTGCATTAAGCAAATAGGTTCATAGGTGTGTACTAGGCCAACAGCCCTGGAGCCTTTACAATCCTTGCCCATAGAAGTGCCCTGGCATCATGCCGCCATTAATCCCCGGTGCCTCTATCAAGTAGAGCCACTGGAGTGATCCCGGGGTGAACCTTCCATTTCCCATCCACTCACCAAGATTTTTCTTGAAAAGGGCCAGTGAGGTGTTCTACTTGGCATGTATGGGAAGTGTACTCCATAGCATGGGCAGTCTCTGGGTTATGAACCTGGCCCTCCAGTATGTTCTGTTGATTGTGGTAATGAGGTTGAGGTCCCTGGAGCATGTGGTGTGGAGGGATTGGGATTTCTTTAGGTGTAACATTTCTAACAGGGCTGGGTCAGACATGGCTTTAGAAGTCAAGCAGAGATTGCCTCTTAATAGATGACATGAGACAGAGAAAGCTGTGTTTTTTTGAGTCTGTCCATATAGGGCATGTTTTTAAGGCCTAGGATCCTCTTCGTGAGGTACTTTTGTGGCCTTTCCAGCTGTTGCAGGTGTTTAGTGAGGTCCATGCCAAATGGGGCATTATACTTGATGATTGGTCTAATGAGGGAAGAGTAGAGAGAGATGATGAGTAGAGAGAGATGATGACCTCTTTCTTCCTGGATGAAAAACCCTTGGTAATGAGATGTGCCACATAGAAGGCCTTTCTGACCACAGTGGCAATGTGGTGGTCGAAGGACAGGTTGCTGTCAACCTGTGTCCCCAGATCTCTTATAACGTCTTCAGTGATCAGTGGGCTACCATCAATGTGGTAATTAGCAGGTGCTGAGTTTTTCCCAAAGGGAATGATGACGCATTTTTTGGCATTAGGCTTAAGGCATGGTTTCGACACCAGTCATTGGTCTCAGTGAGGCCTTTCTGTAGGATGTCTACATCACTTGGAGAGTTACTAATGGCTCCCAGCTTGCAATCTTTGGTGAACTTGGTCAGCCAGAGTCCCTCCGTGTTGGCCTGGATTTCCAAGAAGTAGATGCCAAGCAGGAGAGGACCCAGGACTGATCCCTGTGGGACTCCACATGTGACTGGTCGGCAGTCTGACTTGGAGTCTGCTACTTTCACATTGTGGGTTCTATCTGTGAGCCAGCTTGCAACCCAACTAGTGATATAGGGGTTGATGCCTAGTTTGGTGAGTCTATCAATAATTCCTGAGTGGGGAATGGTATCAAAGGCCTTGGCCAGATCGAGCTAGGCTGTATGAACTGCCTTGCCGTCATCCACAGCTCTGGTGACTGACTCAAAGAAGTCAACCAGGTTGAGCAGGCATGATCTACCCTTCACGAAACCAAACTGTGTTGGATCTAGAGTTTGGAGATTCCCTATATCCTTGTTAATTAGGTCCATGATGATGCACTCCATAGCCTTACATATCAGACTCATCAGGCTAATGGGGAGATAATTCCCAGGGTCTGTAGTAGCTCCCCCTTTATAGAGAGGGTTGACTGTAGCAATGCACCATTCTGTAGGAACAAAGCCTGAGGTAAAGCTGTGATTGAACAGGGCACACAGGTGTGGTGCCAGTTCAGATTGTAGTTCATGTACAACACAGCCAGGGATATTGTCAGGTCGCATGGAAGCTGTATTCTTGGCCTTAGACAATGCAGCTTTAACCTGTGCTGCAGTAATGCTGGGTGCCTGGCATTCTTCTGGTATTGTGATTAGTCTTTTGCGGGGTAAAGTTGGCACTGAATCTGTCGGCAATATCTGTTGGCTCAGTATAAGAGGTACCATTGTGCAGTAACTCAGAGCAAATCTAGGTACTGCCGTTGAGATTCTTGCTATAACTGCAGAAGGCTTTGTGTTTGATTTTAGTGTCTGCTGCAATTCTGCCTTCATAGCTAACTTTAGAGGTTTTGATGAGGGATATCAACTTTTTGTTGAGGCTAATAAGGGATTTTTTCCAGTCTTGGAACTTCACCTTGGGACTTCACCTTTTTCTGCAACATATAATTCTTTTTGCAGTAACATTAAGTGATTTTCAGTGTCTTGCTTAAAGTTTTTTGCAATTCTATTTCTAATTTGACAATCCCTAAGTTTTATATAGCTTTGTGTAAATTCTTATATTGAGTTGCTTTATTAATAAGAAGCCCTTTGTGTTTGGACTTTATTAGAGGCCCATTCAATATCAAAGGGAAGTTGAGAAGTGGATGTTTCTTTTAGGAGATTTACCAGCATCACATTGATCTCTTCTATAATATCATCTTTCCTCAAAAGGTTAGGATTCAAAGTCCAATTACAACCAGTATGCCAAGTACTGGATTTGTAGGTCAAGTTAATAATAAGTGTGATTTTTGAGTGGTCGGAAAAGAATCTAGGTTCAGTTCAGAAGTTAATATCACAATTTAAAAAGAAATCCGAAATTAGAAAAAAATCAATTCTAGACCATGATTTATGACATTGTGAATAAAATATGAATTCGTCTTTGGGTAGAGTTTTATTTTAGAAGTCATATGGGTCAAAAAGGTTGGAGTCATTTTTTAACTCTGAGATTGCCATAGTGGCGTGAGTATTATATGACTTATTTGAATTTGATTTATCTTTTAGGGGGTCTTGATAAGTATTTTAATCCCCTCCTAGAATTAAGTAGTGGTTTTGGAAGTGGGTTAATATCTTATACAGAGACATAAAGAAATCTTGCTGTTTACAGCATGGGGCAAAAAGATTTAATAGTAAGGTAGGTCTATCAACATAAGGACACTTAAAAGTTATATAACACCATCTTCCTTCTAGGACTATGCTGTAAGCCAAAATATTTTGTTGAAAGAATTTTTTAATAATTATGGCTACCTCTGCACTATTTGATTCTTTACCAGATATAATAATTGCTCTGATCCATTTCTTCCCCATAGGTTCATAGGTTGGTACTAGGCTATCGGCCCTAGGGCCTACACAAGCCTAGCCATAACAATTCCCTGGCTATTTCTTCCCACACTATTTACTTCCCTGGACCCCTGTCTAGCAGGGTGACTGACGTGATTCCCCAGGGTGAATTTCCTTTCTCCAATCCAGTCGTTAAGGTTCCTTTTGAAGAGGGCCAAAGAGGTGCTCTGCTTGACATGTATGGACAGTCTATTCCAGAGTCTGGGGAGTCTCTGGGTGAGGAACCTCTCCCTCCAGCATGGTTTGTTTACTGTGATGACAAGGTTTAGATCCCTGGAGTGTGTGGCTCTGAGGGATTGGGATTTCTTTAAGTGTAGCATGTCCAACAGCTCTGGGTTTGACATGGCCTTGTATGTTAAGCAGAGATCGCCTCTGATTAGACAATATGTGACAGAGTACAGCTGGAGTTTTTTAAGGCGGTCAGCATAGGGGATCTGCTTTAGGCCTATGATTCTTTTAGTGAGGTATTTCTGTGGCCTTTCCAGTTGTTGCAGATGTCTTGAGAGGTACATACCAAACGAGGCATTGTATTCTATAATAGGTCTAATGAGGGATGAGTACAGAGGGACAATGACCTCCTTTTTTCTGGATGAAAAGCCATTAGTGATGAGGTGTGCCACATAGAAGGATTTCCTGACTGCTTGACTGCTGTGGTGATGTAGTTATCAAAGGTGAGACCACTGTCAACCTGTGTCCCTAAGTCTCTTATCACACTTTCAGTGTTTAGTGTACTGCCACCTATGTGGTAATTCACAGGTACATGTTTTTTTCCAAAAGGGATATCTATACATTTCCTGGCATTGAGCTTGAGCCCATGGTTCTGGCACCAAGCATCTGTTTCTGTAAGGTCCTTTTGGACAGTATCCACATCATTTGGGGATTCAGTAATGGTTCCCAGTTTGCAAACATCTGTGAACTTTGTTAGCCAGAGTCCCTTAGTGTTGGCCTGTACTTCAGAGACGTAGATGCCAAACAAGAGCGGTCACAGGACTGAACCCTGAGGTACTCCACTTGTCACTTGTCTGGAGCTGGATTTGGAGTCGGCTACTTTTACATTGGGGGTTCTGTCAGTAAGCCAGTTGGCAACCCATCGAGTGACGTAGAGATTAATGCCCAGCTTAGTAAGTCTATCTATGATTCCAGAGTGGAGGATGGTGTCAAAGGCCTTGGCGAGGTCCAGATAGGCTGTGTGGACAGCCTTTCCCTCATCCACTGCTCTGGAGACTGATTTGAAGAAATCAAGCAGGTTCAGAAGACAAGATCAGCCCTTCACAAACCCAAACTGGGTGGAGTCCAGTGTTTGAAGGTTACCATTATCATTGTTTATAATTTCCATGATAATATGTTCCATGGCCTTGCAGATCAGGCTTGTCAGACTGATAGGGTGGTAGTTCACAGGATCCAAGGTGGATCCCCCCTTGTGGAGTGGGATAACTGTAGCTGTGCGCCACTCAGTGGGCATGAAGCCTGAGGTGATGCTATGATTAAACATGACACTTAGGTGAGGTGCCAGTTCATTTTGTAGTTCACGGAGTACAAAGCCCAGGATGTCATCTGGTCCCATGGATGCTGTATTCTTAGCTTTGAAGAGTATGTTTTTTACTTGTGTGGCCGTTATTACTGGAATTTGGCAATCTTCCGGTATTGAGATGGGCTGTTTAGGAGGTGAGAGGGGGGTGAATTGGGCACTGAATTGATCTGCCAGGATATTGGCAATATCCTTGGGATAAGTATATTTAATGCTATTCTGTTGTAGCTCAGAGCAGATCTGAGCATTGCCATTTAGATTCTTGACATAGTTATAGAATGCCTTGTGGGTGTCGTTGGAATCTTTGGCAATTTTATTTTTGTAACTAGCTTTGGAGGATTTTATGAGGGATCTCACCTTCTTACTGAGGCTGGTAAAGGAATTTTTTGCATCCTGGGATTTTCCTCCTTTCTGCAACAGTTTCTTCCTTTTGTTGTAAAGTTTGTTTATGGCAGGGGACCACCATATTGGCTTCCTTTTTTTGGAGGAGAGCATCTTGGTTCTATTTGGGATGGCACGATTCATGCATGAGTGGATGTGCTCGTACAGTGCCTTAGTGTAGGACTCAGCAGTTGAACTTTCAGTTCCCAGATTTTGTGACCAATGATCATTCAGCATATGTGTTTCTTGCACTAAAATTATTTTTGCTTTTGATTTAGATACCATCTGAATCTCCCTTACGTTCCATGAGTCGATCACCAAACATCTTGTGGTTGTTGTTGCATCTTTCGGCTTTTCCCGGTTAGGGGTCGCCACAATGGAACTCCGGTCCGCTAATGATTGGCAGCAGATTTTTTACGTGCCGAGTTGCCAGCTCTGACGCACAACCTTCAACAAACGTACGAAGGTACGCCCATTCACGCATGTCTCCACACAGAAGATGCTTCAGCTGAGAATCGAACAGGACAGTGTCTTACTGTGTGGCGACAAAGCTACCGCAGCAAAACCACCACAGTACCAAACATCTTGCGGTATTACACAGAAAAGTAAACAGGTAAAATTAACCCAAGTTAACTTAGTATTATTAAGAGAAAAATAAAGGCCTATAAATCTATGGGATGGAAAATAGCACTTAACTCTTCTTGTCCCTAACCTGTGCATAGTCACTAGTCTCCCAGGTCCAGAAGAGGAGGGGAAATGAAAAAAGAGGAGACATACAAGAGGGGAAAGAAAATCATTTTAACAGGTTGTCTCCAGTGTAAATTTTTATTAGGTTATTTTTCCTCAGAATAAAAATATACACTAGACAGTAGAGAAAGCATAGCATAGCTTACCTAACCACTAACTACTTTACACTTAGCTCCTTCCAATTGTTTGTTATTCAGCGGATATAGAGCTTAGAAAGGAGAAGAGGGACAGAATAAGACAAATAAAAGGGATTGTAATGCTATTTTAACTGGGGTTACCAAACTACTAGATCATCAATCTATTCATACAGTAACACAAAACTCTAACAGTTTTCCAACCTTCTTATGGGTTGCAAGCATTAACTTAGGAACATTAAACACGAACAGTCTCAGCAAGCTAACATGTTAATAAAAGAATAACATTTTAGTTGATTAAAAAGTCAAAAAGACAAACGCACCTGAAAGGGTGATTTTACACCTTTAAATAAGGCACATTATATAAATGCCAGTTTTAAATTAACATAGTTTTGAGTAAATACTAATTCTGGAAGCGTCAGGATGATCATCATGTACAGCAACATTTCTTGCTCTATCTTCTTGAATTTAAAGTTCACCTCAAAGAAGAAAAAAAACACTCAATCTTCTCCCTTATTAATTTCCCTTTTCATAGGGATTGATTCTTACTCAGTACTGTGATAATACTGTTATCATAAAGATGAGTATGTTCAGTAAGTAGATGTGCTTTTGAGACTTCTGTTTGTAAGCTATTCATTTTGATAGGCACACCTTGATTGAGAAAGTAAAAACTTGTTAATTACAAAAAATATTTATGGGTTTAGAACTACTAATCCTTTGTAACTGCTACAGGAGCTACGTCATTGTTTAAGACAGTCTAGTTAATACTACGGCTTCTCATGATGCATACAAGAGCAGAATTAGCTCCATTGCATTTTCAAATGACCATATAGGGTTCTTGCCAAAACTTTAATTATTTTCGTTTTACTTCTTCCTCAGGAATCGCCATTCATTAATACGGGTTTAGTAGTTAAGTGGTTCCGATTGTAGGAGATGTAGTCCTGTTGCTTTAAGTAGATCAGCAATTAATAAACCAGGAAGAAGTTTCAAGGAAGAGGAAGCATTACAGCAAGTTAAATCTGGTGCAGCTGCACAGAGTTTAAGCATCGGGTGGAAACATGAATCAAGGAGTCTACAGGTCCCCTGTGCCCCATTGCAACTCAGTCTAGCCATAAAAAGTCCAAAACTGGCCCCCACTGAATGCAAGACAGTAAAACTTAGATTTCAAGAACAGCAAAAAAAAAAAAAAAAAAAAAAAGATGATATCATGTTAACCACATAGAAAACATGTAAGTTGTTAACAGTAAACAGCTACATTTACAGGTATCTCCTTAAAAGCAGACAGGAAAGCAGACTTTGCTTCTTTAATGGTAGAGGCAATATATTTAATTTTCTTGTATCGAAAAGATAAAATATTTGGGTATCTCATTTGGAACTTTTATTTTCTTTTCTATCCAGAATATACAGAATGGAGAGAGGCTTTCTCTTGCTTATTTTATTTGGCTTGGAAGGTCCTGAGAAAAGGAGATTTTGCAACAGTTCCATATAAAAGGATTCTTCTTTTGGCTGCTGATGGAATTTTTAACACATCTTGGTAGTTTAGGATTTTTACATAAATTTGTCTCGGTCTATCTGTATTCTGGGTGACTCAGACAGCTCGCTCTGCTCTTTCAACTGTTATTTTTTTGGCTTTGCTCAGATCATTTAGAAGGGTACCCAGGATTTGTTTGATTGTTACCATAAGGCTAGGGTATGTATGATACTCAGGGATCCCACATATAATTATATTGTTGCACCTTGATCTTGCTTCCAGGTCAGATATTTTTGATTGTAAGTCTTGAATACTTTTGGTGTCATTACCGACTCTTTCTGAAGTTGGTCTATTTTAGTTTCATTAACAAATACTTTCACCTCTGTCTTTTCCACTCTAGTTAGAATTTGATTGAATGAATCATCAAAGAACTGAAATTGAGTGGAAAGATCTTGCCAAGCTTGCTGAATAAGCTGTAGAGCCAACTATAAGTCTTTGGGGTTTGCTGGTTGATTTGATTTCGCTTTAGTAGCTGTTTTAGCTGTATCTTGTTTTTTAACCACTCTAGGTCTTTTTGTATTACTTCCTTTTTCTGGAGAGGCCACCACTGAGAATTTTGTTTTGACAGTCTGGATATAAATACCTGGATCTTTGTTTGGCATTTTTGGCCCTTATTTTATTTTCAAGTAAATAGTAATTGACTTTTATCACCTTGCAGCTCTGGCCAGGCAGTCAGGGTCCATTAAATCCAGTTAAATCTAACTTTTTTAAAGGCATAAATCTCTTTTTTCAATAAATATACAGCAACTTATTAGAGTTATATGTAGTTTGGGAGATGTATTTAGATTATTTAATTGAGCTTTATACCGATCCGCATAGAATTTCTCTGGTATATGGTTGGAGCCAGGCAGTAATAGTGTGTACAGGATAGCAGCCATCTTTAACTCCCCCAGAAATAAATCACATTTCATATTACTTCTGGCTTATTTGCACACACCATGCACATATGCATGTCCATCTAACCTACACAAACTTGTTTGCTTTCCTTCTCAAAGATCTTTGGCAATTTAGATAGTTCAGCACACAAACTAGTCCAGCACCAGGGAGATATGTAGAATATAAAATTCTTTAATGTGGCAAAACAAACAGCAAACCAGTTTCGGCAAAAAGTAAAGCCTTCTCCAGTGCATTAACTAACATTAATTCACTTCACATTTAAATAGTACAATATTAGACCAGAGTCAAAGCTGATTGGTACATGCCAAAATTAGCTTAATTCATTAAGGCCGGGCTTAAACAGTGCACCCAGCCTGACAATCTAACCAGATTCCTTATTATTTAATAAAGAATGCCATTCTGTTTTATTAGATTTATTTCCTTGTATTTTGTCAATAATTATAAATTGAAATTTAGCAGTACAATGGGTCATTGTGTGTTTATAAAGAGTATTGGACATTCTTTTGTTTCTTATGTCACCAAGATGTTGACTAATCTTATGTTTTAGTGGCTGAGATGTTTGCCCTACAACAAAAGCAGAGCAGAAACAGGTGGCCAAATAGATGACCCAGTCTGCAATTGCCGAAGCATCTAATTTGAAAAATATGTGGGGTATTGCTGCTGGCAAATTCTTTTGTTTTACAAACTTGTGTACAAGCACTGCAATGGCCACAAGGATTGCTGCCATCTAACTTATCCCCAAATAAAGTAACTTGTGTGGTAGTAGGGGTAGAATGTTTATAGTGAGTTAAATGAGAATTGATTGTACGACCTCTTCTGTAAGAAAAAAGACATAGTTCCTCTTCAACTTTTATGGCCACTACCATTCTACAATGCATTACTGGTGCTGAGGATATTATTACAATTGAAAAATGCAAAATATATTGATATCTGGTGTACCTAATAAAGTCAAATTAAAATTCTGATTTGAAGATTGTATTGCATACATAAATAATGAACAGCTTGTCTGATAAGGCATGAAGTTTAAGCAAATGAAGAAACAGCCTCTTGTAATTAATGTAGTCTGTTGAAGTATGTCCCAAGAAGAAAAACATTCTGTACAAATAATGTAATCCAGAACTGACACAGGGAATGAAATCAGTAGGGAAGAAATAAAACAGCAGCAAAAATAGAGCTGAATGATAAAGAACAATAAAAGAATTGGAAGTGTAACAGATGCATAAAATGTTAAAATAGAAAAAAGCTTGAAGCAGCAGCAGAAAGAAAAAAAACAGCTAAAAGAAAATAAGCGTTGTCGATACTTCCATGATCTGGACACAATTTACCAAACTATTAATGGACATGTACTGAAATATGAGGAGTGGAGGACTGCAACAGCCTGTCTCAAGTGTGGTAACTCATTATAGCCATTCAGCTGTAACACAAAGTAGCTATTACAGTGCAGAAGACATACAGCCTGTTAGGATGTGGAAAACTTTGACTTTGAGTGGATTCACAACAGGTGCACTAGAAATACTTGTGAAAAGTTTACCTTGCTTCTGTACTTCTGGTGACCCATTCGAAACTTGACGTAGGGATCACTAAGTCCATTGGCATCCATAGCTTTGAGATTTCGACCTTCAATGAGGGTAACACTGACTATCCCTCTCCAGAGCTGTGCCTTTCTGTGTAGGTCTGACAACCGTATACTCTGAGTTTGATGCTGTGTAAAGCAAATCAAAAAGAATGCAAAATTACTATAAAATGACACGTCCTCAGATTTTTCAAATAATGCCAGACTGGGGGGAACAAATTCACATATTCCAGAAAAAGACAACCACTAGCACAAGCAATGATTTTAGAATTCATGTCTACCTCAGGGAGATAACTGACTCAAATTTATTTTAGTAAAGTTCTTCTGAATAGTCAAGATGTAGACTATCTGCTCATACAGCAAAATAAATAAATAAGAAAAAGTAACAAAAGTTCAAAAAGAAATATGAGCTTTAAATCACAGCAGGCCTGATATTTAAAATAACCAAATAAATGGACAGATAGATATGGATAATTTAAATTAAGGGAAAATAAAACAAACAGGAATTTAAAATACTATTAACATTTTTTCCTGTAATTTTTATTTGGAAATTTGTGGCTAATCTATGCTATTTAGTGTTTATATCAGTTTCGTGAAAGAAAACTTCATCAGAATATACACCATACAAATAATGCACCGACTTCTTGATGCATCAATACATGCATTAAAACAAACAAGAAAACATGTTCTCGCAGGGACAACCATCATCTACATCCCCATACCATTGCAATCTAAATATACTAACCTTGAGAGTACATAACAGTGGAGAAAAAGAGTAGCATCCTTACCCCTCCTCACAGAGCTTCTCCTAGCACTACTCACTGCTTTCTATTAAACAGGAGTTAATGGCAAACATCAGGACTCTATACAGTGAATTCCAAAAAAAGGAGACTGATTGGCTGTAAAAATGGACTTACATGTACCAAGTCCGAGATGGCCATTTACCAGAATATTTCCTTTTCATTCAAGTATGGCGATCTTGGAGTTGGTATATATATATATATATATATATATATATATATATATATATATATATATATATATATATATATATATATATATAGGTTTGGGGTATGAAGGGCTTGCTCCCTAGAAAAGAAGTCTACAGATGAAAAAAGAAGTTTAAAGAAGAAGAGTGATGTCTGAGATTTGCTCTTCTCCTAGGTATTTGATCATTTATTTTACTCTCTGCCTGCTGGCACTTGGTGTTATGAGTAACACTTGACTAGGGTGCTGGAATTAACAAGAACAAAATAACCCTTTTTTTTGGCAAAATATCAAGTTTGCTGCAATTAATGGAGTTCATTGTTTAACTTAATTAATTAGGCAGAATGAATGGAAGTAAAAAAAACACACACACACACACACACACACACACACACACACACACACACAGACTCTGATTTCTTGATTTATTCTTAGTATGATTGAAGCAAATTAATAGCTGCTGTAGTGGTATCCTTTGTAACTGAAGCAGAACAGTGCCACTGGCTCAAGTCTCATTTTATAATGATGAGACATTTAAGCAATAACCAATGAGTGATTGTGGCTATATGAGGATTTACCCACGACTGGTGTGGTGGGATCATAAGGTGAAGCCCAAATGATTAAACAAAGCTAGCCATAGGTAAATTCATATATAATCATATCATATACCCGCATGTTGGTTATTATGATAACACAATGACATTATTTAAGAAAGAAATTGCTTACCTTTCTTAAATAATGTCTTTGTATAACAGTGTCATAGTGTTTCTCCCAGATGTTTCCTATTCTTCTACGTTTGTTGATGTACTGTGCATACAATTGGAACTTATGTTCCCACACTTGCATAGTACATCAGTACTATTCAATAGAACAATGGAGAAAAGAGAATCTCCTTTGCTTTTTTTTAAACTATAAAAAAATCAGAAGGCTGAGAGGTACGAGAGCCTGCCAAGACAGAGGAGAAATAGAAGGAAAATCAAGGTATGCTTCTTTAGTTTTGCAGAATGTAACTTATTTTTCTTGTATTTTGTCTGCCCTCCATACATACCTCAACCTCTTAGCTCAAGAAAAGTGGACAAAACCTTAAATAATCGGGTCAAAGGCCTCAAAATAGGGACAAATTGTAAATGTTGCTCTTATAAACTTAGAAAGTTGCTAGAATAAGAAGATTTGTGTTAGTGTGCATTGAGTGAAGGAGAGACTGTAAATGTTGCTCTTATGAAATCTGAAACTGAAATGCATACCATTATTTAGTAACTTCACTCCTCAGCAATTTGTCAAAAAAACACAAATTTTATGTGGAACAGACCAAAAATATGAGATAAAATTTGAACATTCTGTGAAAATCTGTGCATTGTCCCTATTTTGGGGCCTTTATCCCACAGTTGAGAGGTATGGGTCCATAGCATATATCAACAGAAAAAAGTCTGGCTGCTCAATGGTCCTTTAGCAGATGGAATTTTTCTATTGGTATATGCTCAATTTACAATGGGCACAGTGGCTGGGCTGTCCAATCAATACTTGTTGTTGAAAAACAATCTGATACATATACAGCAAACTTAATGTACTGGTATTGCTTAATGCCTGATCTAATGATTTTTCTGTATGTATTTCTGTAGCACATACTATAATTAGTAACAATAACTTTAACCCGCATTCATTGCTTTATATAACAATATTTATACTAAATTATGTGAGATAATGATAGGTGTCACTTTTTGATACGGTTATTTCTCAATGGATGCAGTTTGAAATACTGACATCTTTTTTTTGTTGATACAATGATTTTTCTTGCACTGACATGAAAAAAATCACTGCTGATTATAGTCACTTCCGCTGTTCACATAAATATACTCACCATTTAACTTGGAGCATCTGGGTACTTAGCATTTGCATTGTTTTTATTTCTGTATATTTTACACAGTGCATGCACTTGCACTATTTACTTATTTCTTTATACTATTTTTAACCAGGCAGTTGGACTGGTCCGAAGACCCTTTTCAGACAAACAATACCAGCACCAAAAATCCTTGTAGAAAGTACCATTTATTCCAGTCAATGCTACAGACTGTGATGCTGGTGTTCTTTGTTGGCTGTTATTGTTTACACCATGAACCATTTTGCTGGATGTATATACATAAATGAATACACGTTACTAGAGAGCATGCATTAAGTACTGTAATGCAGATATATAGCTTGCACTGCAATTAAAAAAAAAAAAAACAAAGTAAGGAGCCGATAGAGAGCATTTCATTTAATTTCTCTAATTACTTGGGTTTTTATATACCTTGTTGGGAATGGACCTCATTCCTAACTCAGGGCATAAATAAAGTTCATGACATCAGCTTTGCTTTAGTCTTTGACATTTAATATGTTTGCTCTTCTTAGAATCCATAACATACTCAGAATTGTTTCTTTATTCAGTTCATAAGGGATTACTTTTATCAGTAGCATACTTAGATATGTTTGAAGATTTTTTTTTATTTGCTCAGTTGCTCATACTACAACTATCTCTATGTCCTTACTCCACATTGCTCTTATTTCTGCTTGCAAGTCCTGATATTTTATAAATGTATGTCTTTCAATTCATAAAACATTGTAGTCAATGGGTTTAGGAATTTCAATAACTGAAGCTATTTATATCTTTTTCTTTTGAGCTACAATATCTGGTCTGTTCCATTCTACTTTCTTAGCTGTTGGTATGGGGTGCTTCCACCATACCTCTCAACTGTACAGATTTTCTCAGAATGTCAGATTTTTGCTTTATATTTTTGGTCTGTTTTTCATAAAATTGTACTTTTCTGGCAAACTAGTTGGTAGATCATTAAAGACTAAAGTTAAAAAATAATGACAGACATTTGAATTTCACACTTCATACTATTCAGAAAATTCATGCTAATGTAAAACATGTTATTGTATCAAGTTTATAAGAGCAATATTTAAAAATTGTCCCTATTTTGGGCCTTTGTCCCACTTTTGTATATAGCTTTGTCCAGATTTCTTGTTCTAAGAGGTTGGGAGGTATGGCTCCCATGTAATCATTACTTCATCATTTTCAACAATCATCTGTGGTTCATGCTTCTAATGTTTCTGAGCTGCCTCTGTGTTGTAATGTTCACAAAGTCTCTAGTGTAATAACCTTGCCACATTGATATGTCTTTCAATATACAAACATTCAGCCACGAGTGTAACACACCCTGTAACAAGATGTGTAATTTTTTTTCTAATTCTGTAATGCAACACCTATATTTGTCTGTATCTTGTACCTTTTCTATAGATTTTATGTACCATCTAATATGTAATCCCCTACCTTGGTCTGCCGATTAACCTTTCATCTTTTGATATAAATTAACCCCATCTAAGCCATTCACATGACAAGTCTTGGTCAACATGTGGCTGTTCCATCAGATCTCTATAAATCTTGCTACAAACGTGGTCTTGTTAGTTTTCTTTTTTCTCTTGTTCCTGTTCTTTGTATTTGTTCTTTTGCTTTTTTGCACTTTCTGTTGCCACCTGTTTTTTCCGCCACATTTGGTTGGATTTGCTTGCCTGCTTTTTTCCTGGAGGCTTCAGCTACCCAAAGCAGAGAGGTCATCTTGGACTTATTTTGTTCATGTTTTAGAACTTTTAATGTGTTTGGATCTGATGATGTCAATAAATACATCTGTAATCCCACAATCACTGAGCTATATGTGACCTATACGTATAGTTGGAGGCCCTATATAAAATCTTGGAAAACATTTGTTCTTGTATATCATTTGATGGGCATGGAACAATTTCATTCTTTCCTGTCAAGCTTATCCAGCTGCTTTTTGTGGCCAGTCAATCAACCCAAAGCTATAAGATAAAACAGGAAATGCAAGTTGATTTATAGCTGATTTATAGCTTAAACTTTATTATGATATGTCAAAACACTATTCAGTATTAATGTTGGTCTTCTAAAATTTTCCTTACTGAGCATTGTTCTTATTTTTTCATGATGTAATCACTGCCCCTTCATCTTTTCCAAAATATTTGTTCCCCCCTTCATGTTCCAAATCTTTTATATCACATTCCTTCCCAAGTTTTATATTTTCTCAACTCTTCAGTTTTCCTCTTTCAAATTATGTTTTTGCACATATATCAAGACCTTCTCATGTCATCTGAGAAGGCTTTAACAACTTGTAGATGCTCTTTCAGGCTTTTATCTCACGAACTATATAGTTTTAGGTCATTCACAAAAAGTAAATGAGATATACTTTCAATTGATGATTTTCTTGGAGAGTGTATCTATGACCTAGGCTGTTGAGTAAACAGTTTAACAAAGTGAAAGCAAGACAAAACAGTAATGGTAACAAAGAATCACCCTGAATATTCAGTGTTGGATTTTCACACCCTGGATAGTAATTTGTTCTTTCTGTGGCTGATCTATAAAATGGTTTGCCATTATTTCATAGTAACTGCAATAAAATGTGCCATTGTTTGATGGCTCTTGTACATCTGTAAGCATTCTATCATCCAAGAGTGAGAAATATTTTCACATTTTTTCCATATTGAGATTCCTGTTCTTTTAACAGGCCTTTGTTCCATATGAATCTCTCATCCCCCCCTGTTCTTTGGCCATGATTGACTTTTTGAATCAATTCCTGTATGTGATGTACATTTTGTTGGGAGACAGGTCATTAGTCGATAGTTCTTAGGGTGATCTGCAGGTTCACATTTAAGTATGAGTATGATTTTCCCCATTTTTAGCTGGTCTAGTGTCATTTCAGAGGTACATATAAGTAATTCTTACTCAAGGGTAAATCACAATGCAAAGATGTCAATATCTTTAACCAAAAGTTAAGTACAGCATCTGGACCAGGTGTTTTCCAGTTGGGAGTCTTACTTAACTTTACCTCTATCGCAGTAGGAGTTACTTCAGTCCAATCCATATCTTCTATATCATGTTCTTTTACTTCCTTTTATCTAGTCAGTCTCCTTAATGCTTACTGGACTGTATATATTTCTCCAGAATGCATTCATTTCTTCTATTCTTTCCTCGCTCCCTGTAAAATTCCTTTAAGTCACCCCTGAATTGTTTGTTTTCCTTTCTGCACTGAGATTTTTAACTTATTGTCAGAGATAACATAACTCAAATCCTGATCTGTTTTGATGTATTTTTGTTTTAACTCATTCATTTTCCTAATAATTTTTTAGACCGATTTCTTTTTCTTCATTCTACCAAAAATTATACTTCTTTTTTTAACTGTTTCACAAGTACTTTTAGTCGGCGCTTCCATGGTGGTGATCTATTTGCCCCTTTATTTTCCTTCACTAATTTATGCTTTCTTGGTAATACCTTGTTTGTTATTAGTTTTGCTGTACAATAATGTAGTCTGTTAATTTCTGTTATATTATATGGATCTCCCCTTACAGTTACAATTACTTTATTCATCTGCCTTATTCATTTTTTGACATTTTGTGTTTTATTTACCTTTGACAGCCACTGACTCTCATGCATATTATTATATTTTTCCATTAATATCAAATCCAGGAGGTCTTCTCTTAAATTTTCTTCCTGATTGGGTGTTTCTTCTATGGTTTGTTTTCCTTGCTCTTTCTGCCTCTCTGTGGAAATATCTTGGCTTTGAAATGACTGTGACATTTTGCTTTGTGAAACATCTTAATGCTTTCAACATTTAACTGAAATTAATGATTGTCTCTACTATTGCACTGCTCTACTTCTATGTCATGTCATCAAACTGTACCTGGTTTAATAAACTGCCATTTTGAAGTGACCTTCATGTCTTGGATTCCTATTCTAATCCTTCATTTCATAACTGGTCTATCACTTCATTTTCAGTTTCGTCCATTTCTGTATCAAACTGCTTACTTGTCATTATATTGGACTTCTGTACTGCTGTTCTCTTTTTTCCAACATTTATCATATCTGCCTTCCTTTGCCTATATGCATTTTCAAATATTTTTGCCTTTGCTTTAAGATTATTAGTTAACACTGATTTATTTTCTACATATAAACTGCAACATATTAGGTATCATTTGGCCCTCTTCAAAAGGAACCTTGACAACTAGACAGGGGTCCAGGGAAGTAAATAGTGTGGGAAGAAATAGCCAGGGAATTGTTATGGCTAGGCTTGTATAGGCCCTAGGGCCGATAGCCTAGTACCAACCTATGAACCATATTAGGTCTCATTTCTTCTCTTGGGTCCATTCCTCTTCCTTTAGTTTTACAAACACTTGTGAACTGTTTTCTTTCTTTCTTTTTTTCTTTTTTTCTTTCTTAATACTTCATTTTTTTGCTCCCTTTTCCAACTCACTCAATGTTTTGTTGCCTACATAATAACCTTAAATTGGCATATGTAACATTTGCCATTCCTTTTCTTTTTCAATGAGTTTTCTTTTCTGTATTTTTCCCTTGCTCTTGCCCATTTCAGGAACTCTGGCTTAGTTGCACAGAAAAAAAAACAAAACAAAATATACTTTCTTATCCTCAAGTGTCCATTTATTTTCCAGGCATCTTGTCTGGCTGGTTAATTTTTTTACTTTTTGTGAACTATTGTTTTTACTGCAACAGTTGGGCCTCCTAGATCATCCATTGGATCAAGGCCTATCACAGTAGCAAGATGTCTTTCATTCTTTGAGGACTTTGCACTGGCCCTTCTACCTGCCCCAGTCTAGTGCTATTGCCAGAGCTGGGCACTGTTTATATCCTGGGATGAATGCACCCAACTCTTCCTTTTTCATTATTTTTTTCCATGATATATATCACAGTCTATATATATATCAGTTTTGCCTTGGCGAGATTTAGTAAACAATGGGCCTACCATGTGAAGGTACCCATCAAGGCTTGAGGATGACTTCAGTTCAAAACAGAATCTCTCTTTCCTTTTCCTTTTTTGCACTGATTTCATGTCTCCATCCACTAAACGTTCCATTTATTCCAGTCAACACTGCAGACTGTGGTGCTAGTATTCTTTGTTGGCTGTTATTATAGTTTACAACATGCACTTGCTTGCTGCTTCCATGCAACTGCTCCTTTGTTTGCTTGTATATACACAGATAAATACACGTTTCTAGAGAGCATACACTTATGTACTGTAATGCTGCTATACAGCTTGCACTGTGATTAAAACAATTACACAGATGATGGAGCATCTGACTGTGTGATTTCAATGTGATTCCTCAATCAAATTAGCACAATATATATAAGTTTAAAATGCATACTCCTCAATGAGCAGCTATGCAGCACAGACAGATAAATGCCTGAATATGCCCTACATGAGCTGTGATCAATTAGTGATTCAGGAGTTGGAGGAGGTGGCTGAGGAGGATAGCAGTGAGCAGTGACATTGGCTTACCCATCACTGGAGAAGGGATGACTGATGACCTCACTACAACACTATCATGTAGCGGGTACTCAATGTACAGCAAGCAGTGCATGTGTACACGATTACCAATTAGTGTTCTCAGTGTACTGGACAGAAAGGTGAGGAAGAATTGGTAGAACTGCATATGGATTACCATTCCAAAACTGTGTGTGTTATGCTAAGCAGAAAACCCTGATGGCTGCCTGGATCATATGTCCTAATTGATCAACATAAAAGCTAGTAAGCAACAAGCAGAAACACTCCCAGAAGAAAAAAGTATGTCTTCGCAAATTATTCCTGGCTACATCCATGATCATGTGTGAGCATGTGTACATGTCTGTTTTTACATACTTCTGTATGTGGGCACAGGTGTGGGTGTGTATGAGAAAGTTGTTGCAATTCTGCCTCTTACCTACATTCTGCTTGAGAAAATAATAACTATGGTCTGGATTCAAGAAGAATATCATTTTGATTACATCAGTATCTATATATATATATATATATATATATATATATATATATATATAGATAGATATATGGATAGATATAAATATGCACACACATATATGTACACACACACACGTACACACACACATATATATATATTTATACACACATATATATCATATATATATATATATATATATATATATATATATATATATATATATATAAATGTATGTTATATTAATAGATAGCTGACAGCAGAAGGCTTAGAGTGTAGCATACAAGATCATATGTATTATATAGTGATGAATGATATTGCAGCTGTATCTTTAACTTAGAGACGCTGGAAAGTAGGCCTGTGTGCTATGTAATTTCTAAATCTGTGTACAGTTCAGTAAAGTTGAATGAATGACATCATGTCTAATGCCTTGCACTTAACTGCATACATACAGTACATGGTGTCAAACGTGGGACACGTTGTTGGATACAAAGCTACTTTTGGTGACAAGTGTTGCTTTTCAAGCTATACCAACTTTGGAACTTCTTTAGTCTGTACATTCTTCCTGTTTATTCTTTTCAGTGGCAAGGCTACTTGTAACAGCAATCTTGTTTTGTTTTCCAGCTTTTGATATAATGCAAGGAAAATGTTCCACTCTTCATATTTTGCATTATTATATTTGAAACATGTCTTGCTACATTCTTCTCACATATAAAACAAATGCCTCACATACACTATTTTTTTCCATTTTTACTTAAAATTCTCCTGAACTACAAACTGTCATTGCTATGACTTTTCATTTTGGGCTTGAAACGTCTTCACCCTAGCTACCAAATGTCCCTAAAGGTGCAAGATAACTTGCATGAAAATTGGAATTGGTGAATTCAACAACTCGAGTTGTTCTTCACTTTGACAGGTTTTGCAGATGAGCTAGAGGAGGTACAGTATGCACTGTCTTCACTGTGACAGGTTTTGCAGATGAGCTAGAGGAGGTACAGTATGCACTGTCTTCACTGTGACAGGTTTTGCAGATGAGCCTGAGGAGGTACAGTATGCACTGTCTTCACTGTGACAGGTTTTGCAGATGAGCTAGAGGAGGTACAGTATGCACTGTCTTCACTGTGACAGGTTTTGCAGATGAGCTAGAGGAGGTACAGTATGCACTGTCTTCACTGTGACAGGTTTTGCAGATGAGCTAGAGGAGGTACAGTATGCACTGTCTTCACTGTGACAGGTTTTGCAGATGAGCTAGAGGAGGTACAGTATGCACTGTCTTCACTGTGACAGGTTTTGCAGATGAGCTAGAGGAGGTACAGTATGCACTGTCGTCACTGTGGCAGGTTTTGCAGATGAGCTAGAGGAGGTACAGTATGCGCTGTCTTCACTGTGACAGGTTTTGCAGATGAGCTAGAGGAGGTACAGTATGCACTGTTCCTTCATATTAAAAATGAGGAGCTGGTAAAGCATTTAATACTTTGTCTTAAACAGGAGGAGAGAAACAAATTGGTAGTCCTGAGAGAAAGATTTCAGGAATGCTGCAAGCCAAAGAAGAGCCTTCCATATGTGGGGCATGTATTTTCCAAAGGGCTGTTACAACCTGTCATAAACTCTGCCCATTCCCCTGCCAGCTCTGTCAAGCACACAGTTTGCTACTTGAGCACAGGTCATCTGGGCCATAGTCAGGGCTTTATCCCATTGTGCCACCAAGCTAGCTTTCCCGGCATGACATACAGGACCATCAGTCTATAGTTTCTGAAGTCTATTGATGGTCTGCCCTTAGGAAGAGAGATGGCCACTGCAGTCCCCCATATTAATGGCACAAAGCCTGTTATGATTTATTTTATTTTTATTTTACATTTGTTGACTGGGCTGGTCCAACTGGATATGTTCATTTTCAGCAGAGACCCAGGGAGAAAAATGATACTATAGTTAAATAGTGACTATAGTTGCCCTGATAAATTATGTTTTAGGCTATTCAGGAGGCATCCAGGAATATTATCAGGTCTCAATGAGGCTGTGTTCTTGTCCTTAAGAGAGCTCAGCCAGGACCTGCTCCCTATTTATAGTTGGTGGGGTTATGTTTGAAGGTATTTTCTGGGGGGTGGCTGTGGGTGAGTTTGGGTAAAGTTGGAATTTAGTTTATCAGCCCGCAGATTTGCTGTATCTCTTGGCTAAGTGATGTGGTGCCAATAACTACCAGTTCGACAGACTGTTATGTGCTGCCTTTAAGGTTTCTGACATAACTGAAGAAGGTCTTATGGTTGTATTTTGCCTGTAAGGCTATCTTGACCTTGAAATCAGCTTTCTTGGTCTTGATAAGCTCTATTGGTTGTCTGTTTAGTTTGATGAGTGATTTCTTATCTTTTTGTGAGTTACACTTCCTGATTTTAACCATGACTTTTTTACTTTTGTCGTATAATCTGATTAATTTAGGATTTCACCAGGGTGGTTTATATTTACGGTTAGGTTAGAACTAGCTTCTGGTAGGTGCAGCACCCTCTATACAGCCATCAATATGGTTGCCCAGAGTTTCTGTGAACAATTCTGCATAGATTGTTGTGTTGTCTGGGTTTGGAGGGGGCTTGAATTTTGACAAATTGTAGTAAAAAATCCTTTTTTCTTTTAAATTGTAGCAAATTGTTCAATACAAATATAGCAAACAGTTGCTGCAGTTTATACCTTGCTAGCATGGAGTGCTACAGAGGTCAGGTTTTAGCTAAAAATAATATTTGTTGTTTTAAACTGTAGCAAACTGTTTGCTACAGATGTAGCAGAACAGTTGCTGCAGTTTATACCCTGCCAGCATGGAGTGCTACAGTGCTTGGGTTTTAGTTAAAAAAAAGTATTTTATTTTTAAACTGCAGTAAAATTCTTGCTGCAACGTAGCAAGCAGTTGCTGCAGTTTAAACCACACATAGAGTGCTTGTGATGATGGATGGCTGCCTGTAAGGACTCCCTAATACTTTATGCCTGGGGCAGTTGTGCCTCTCCTGCCCTAGCTATGCTACTGTCTGAACTGTACATAAAAGTGGATATAACTGCTTGGAGGGGGGTGTCCAGATGAAAGTAAATGACCCTCTTATTACTTTCTAGGTTTAAACAGTCTTTTCTCAACTAAAAAAAAAGAAAAGGGAATAAAATTAATCACAGAACACCCACACCCTCAGAGCATCGGGGGGGGGGGGGGTCCCGAAGTCTAAGACTGCCATAGTGGATTTTGACATGGATTCACACAAGCTTAGTAGTGGCCTCTGTCCTGAACACATCCTAGTCTAAAACTAGCCCTACTCAGTGGTGTACACAGAAAGTAAATGTAGCTTTTCTGAGGAGCTAGGGGTGATGTAATTATTTCTATAACTTTCCTCCCAAACCTCTGAGGTCACTGTCTTACGCTGGGATGCCAGCAGTGTGACTGTTATTTCTTTTACTTTCCTCATAAAAATCGGAGGGAGCACAGAGGATCCCCAATCTTGTACAGGACAAGTGTACTGTCCAAAAGTAACCTTTACTTTCTTCACAAACATCAGAGGGGTACACAGAGGGTCACCGATCTTGTAGAGGAACAGTGTACCATCCAAAAGTAACATGACATAAAAATGATTGTAATTTTTTTTCATTTTCCTCACAGCCAGTCATCATACAGGTGCTGTCTTTTGGAGGAGGGTAAAGAAGGATGCTGTTTCTATATGTCTGACAGCAAATATGTTCTATTTGCTTGTTCAGTTTAGCCCAAATCTGACATCAGAAGGATACACTGAAGTCATTGTCTTTTGGGGGATAGGGTACGCAGGCATGCTGTATCTACATATGACAGGAGCAATCTGAAATATATATTAATTTTCATCCCAATTTAACACTAGACAGGGGTACACAAAAATTGACAACCCTTTTTAAGAATGGCTAGGGAGGCAGGTACTATTTCTGGATATAATCTGTGTATCATCACAGTCATTTGTCTTTTTTGTTTACTGCACACTGATATTTGGTAAAATTTAAGAATTAATCCTTGGTTACAACTTGTTTCGCCTTGAAATAAAAAGTAAGACTGAATTTCTTTCTTTCTTTATGCATGATTTTTGTTCAGGCCATCACTGGATCAAACAGTTAGAAAGAAGCTCTAAAATGCATCTCTGAGCATTTGTAACCTCATGGATTCTGCAGGCTCAGAGGCTCATATTCCCCCAGCTTAAGTTAGTTATTACAATGTAGTCTTGGTTAGTTAGGGTGTGTTAGAAGGATGCAGAAAAAAAGAAAGTTGAATAGGAAGAGTGAATTTCTTCCTTTAATTGTGGCACATGATCAGGTCATCACTGGATAAAAAGGTTTAAAAATGCTGTAAAATGCTAAAATGCACTTCAGAACATCTAGAACCCCTGTGACTTCTGGGGACACTGGGGCCCTGAATCCCCTGGCTTAATGCAGTTGTTTATTCCACAGTTATCTGAGTACAGTCTTGCCTACTTAATATGTATTGAATGAATGAAAATATGCACGCAAAAACTGAAGCTGAAGACAAACTGTAAGAAAAAGGAAGAGTAGGTGATCTGGATGGTGTGGTTTTCCAGGATAGGGGACAGAGGAGCCCTTTTGCTTAAGGTGCCAGTTGACCTAAGGCCAGCCCTGACTATGAGGCACTGAATAATGCATCAATATGAAACAGAGCATGAAGAGAGATGAAGCAGTTTGGCATTTTTATTTGTAATAATAGTAGTCAGACCTAACAGTCCTTATGTTTGTGTCAAGAAGTTCTGTTCAGCGACATTCTCCACGCCACACTACTTTCATGACACATAACCACTGTTTTGACACTGTGTCCCCCTTAAAGGGCTCTCAGCCTCCATCTGCGAGTGTTTACTGGAAAACGTTACATCTTAATTTTTACCTTGCTACTCATTGTTCAGTATCATCCTCCCCCAATACATCCTGACTTTCATGATTTTTCCTCTAACTGTGTTACTAAAATATATTACCTTGCTTGTTATTGTCATTCTACTCTTTAGTCATATTCATACTTCTCCAGTTCTCTTCACGCTTCTTCTGACTTCCTTTATAGTGATTGCTACCCCTTTGTTTTTATCACCTTTTCTGCCATCAGTTTTCTGAATAACAGCAACTCATTTTCTTCTTGTTGAAATTGAACCGAATGGTGAAAGTTAGTGTTATTATTTTGATTCTAGCCATTTATACTTCCCTACTGTTTCTCCAACCCAAACAGCACATCAGCATTCTTAGTTCATCATAGACATGATCAGCTGTTTCATTACTTCAAGTGCACTGATCTCCCTGGACTAATATGACCTATGTACTTATTATGGATGTTGACTTCCTAAGCATATGTGGTCTCTTTCCTACTCTGCAGTTGAGCCTAAGGATAGGCAATGCACGAATGTGGGAATACTCACAACTCCCAGGGTAGATGTCATACAGTTGAAATTTGTACTTGTAGACAAGACAGTCACCTTAATGTGACTATGAGCTGCAGAAATTGAAACACTCCTTGTTTTTTTGTGAATGTATGTTCATAGGTGTTTGCTAGGTTAATGACCACAAGGGTCTTTTTAAGCCTAGCCATGCATCCCAAATCTCTGGCAAGTTCTGGTACCCTTGATAAGTGTAAGTAAGGGCTTGGGAGATGAAGCATTTACAGGGTGCCTGTGTTCATTAGAGACATAGGTGCCAAGAGAGGGATGAATTTCCTGTTCCCCATCCAATTGTCCAAGTTACACTTGAATTGGGTTAAGGAGGAACTCTGCTTTACATGGATGGGAGCCTGTTACATAGATGGGGTAGTCTCTGGGATATATACCTGTCTGTCCAGCAAGCCCTATTTATATCACAGGCAAGATTTAAGTCTTTAGAATCGGTAATTCTGGTGCTGTTTGTTTTGTGGATATGCAGGAGGTCCATCAGAGTAGGGTCGAACAATGCCCTGTATGCCGGGTACAGATCTCCCCTCAAAAGTCTGTAGGAGACAGACTAAAAGGATAGGGCCTTGAGGCAATCTGCAAAGGACATTTTATTTATGCCATGTATTTTTTTAATGAGGAACCTCTGTGGACATTCCAGTTGTTGGATATGTCTGGTTAGGTATTTACCAAAGGGGGCATTATACTCAATGACAGGTCTGATAAATGCTGAATACAGTGAAACAATGAATTCCTTGGACCTAGATTCCATATCTTTGTTCATCAGTTGCACAACATAGAATGATTTCCTCACCACTGTAGACACTTGATGGTCAAAGGCTAGATTACTGTCTATGTGTGTCCCTAAGTTCCTGACTATTGGGTCAACACTAACGGGTGTGTTGTCAGTATTATAGTTACCAGGGGTGGATGACTTCCTGAAGGATACCATTATGCATGGTATTCAGTTTTAGGCAATGGCTCTGACACCTGTCTGTGCCAGTCCTTCCTGGAGAACATTTGTGTCAGTGTGGGATTCAATGACAGCTCCTAATTTGCAATCAGCTGCAAATTTAGTCAGCCAGAGGCCATTGACATTGGCCTTGACTACAGAGAAGTAAATGACAAAAAGGTGTGGTCCAAGGACTCATCCCTGAGGGACTCCACTTCTGACCGGCATCTTTGTAGAGGTGGACTCCCCAGTTCTAACTTCCTGGGTCCTGTATGTGAGCCAGTTGGCTAGCAACCAGGTGACATACAGGTTTGCACCTATCCTCTTGAGTTTGTCAACAATGCCCAAGTGGGGTACTGTGTCAAATGCCTTGGCCAGGTCAAGATAGACAGTGTGAACCATTTTGCCCTCATCCATTGCTTTGGTGACCTTCTCAAAAAAGTCCACCAGGTTGAGTAGGCATCACCTGCCCTTGATGAAACCAAACTGGAATGGGTTCAGTTTCTGGGGGGTTACTATATCATTATTGATCATTTCCATGATAGTTCTTTCCATGGCTTTGTACATAAGACTAGTGAGACCTATGGGTCTGTAGTTTCCAGGGTCTGTAGATGGCCCACCTTTGTGCAGAGAGATGACTGTTGCTGTTCTTCACTCATCAGGCAAAAAGCATGTTTGGATGCTAAATTAAATAGCAACTCCAGACGGCCTGATAGGTCATGCTTCATGCTATTTAGAAGGCATCCTGGGATACTGTCTGGGCCCACTGATGCAGTGTTCTTAGCCTTGCAGAGACCATTAAGGACCTGTTCCCTAGTGATAGCAGGGAGAGTTATACTTCATAGTATTTTATTAGAGAAAGGTGTGGGGGGGGTAAAGTAGGAGCTGACTTTGTCGGCCAGTAGGTTTGCTTTATCTTCCGGCTCAGTATAAGTTTCTCCATTTACAATGGGCTCTGTACACAATTGTGTATTACCTTTGAGGATGCGGACATAGATAAAGAATGCCTTGTGATTGTCCTTGGCCTGGAAGGCCAAATTTCCCTCAAATTTGGCTTTGATAGACTTTATTTATCCTCTGAGTTCTTTGTTTAGTTTAATGAGAGTACTTTTATCCTGCTGGGTGCTGCATCTCCTAATTTTTGCCATAATTTTCTTCCTTCTGTTATACAGCCTATTCATTTTGTGATTCCACCAAGGTGGCTTGTTTTTTAAGTTACTTTTGTACATCTTCCTGGTGGGTACAGCTGCCTCTATGCAGCTAACAACATGTTTGTACAGGGTTTCTGTGAACAGTTCTGCATAGGCAGCAGTGTCTGAGGATTTATAGGGGATTGACATTTTGCTAGGTTATCACTTAATAGCAGAAAGTTAGCCTTAGAGTAGTTCCTGAATATTCTAGGGTTAGTTGGGTCCAGGTTTTATTTTTACTTCAAAGGAGACTGTTTTGTGGTGTAACCTTACCAAGGAAGACATTAACTGGGGGTGTGCAGCTCTCTCCCATATTAATGATGACCATATCCAGTATGGTTACACCCCTGGTTGGTGTACTGACAATCTGGTTCAGGAAGTTTGTGTTTACAAAATCCAGGAATCTCTGTGCTTGTGCATTTGGTGTCATACAGGATTCTCAGTTAATAGTAGGGTAATTAAAGTCACCCATTAATGTGGTATTTGGTTGGATGGTGAGTGTTTCTGGTATGGGTTTCTTAAGTAATAGAGGGCGACCCATATCTTGCAAGGATGTGGTATTGGATTTTGCCTATGGTGATTTGAACATGCACCCAACAGATCTGAAGCATTTTAGCCTTCTTAGAAATGGGGGGGCATAGTTCTTGGTAAGGTACTACCTACTGATTCTGTAATATGAACCAGAGTGGTGATTGTTTTGCACCTTGGGCAGCGCAGTGGTTAACATTGTCACCTCACAGCAAGAGGTTCTCCAGTTCGATTCTCTGCTGGGGTGCCTTCTATGTGGAGTCTTCCTGCCCTCCCTGCATTTGCATGTGTTTCTTCTGGGTTCTCTGGTTTCCTCCCACTTTCCAAAGATGTGTCTGGAGTGTTTCTCCCCAGGCCTCTGCTGAAAATAGGCTCTGTCCTAGTCAGACTTTCCTGGTCAACAAATGATAAAATAAATAAAAATTACTTTTATTAACATCCTGCATCAATATAAACATAACAATAAACATTTGACCAGCCTTACATCATTCTCTTACAGTAACAGAAACATATCCTATTGACTAATACATCATTTATAAATGTCACCCTTTGCTTGTTTTAGAAAATGTATATCACTAAAGTTCACACAGAACAAACAGCAGTAATGTGATAAATCAGTTGTACCAAGAGAACCCTTCATAAGAGCAAAAATATGGAAAACAAAAAAACTCAGATAACTGCATACAGAGTCTTACAATACAGGTCAAAACAGGTATTCAAACCAAAAAATAGAACACATATGGTTCAGATGGTGACTATCTCAGTCAAGACACTTAACAAATAATCATCCAAATATAGATATTAATATTAAATCCAGATAGAGAACCTAATACATAGATACAGTTTATCAAAATCATAAAGAAGACAAAAAAAGTTGAATGGACCCAGTATTAAAGTCATTGTTGGAAGTCACCCATTTTAACATAGAATGACAATTTTATTTATGTATTCAACATTTGTTTACCGGGAAAGTCCAAGTAAACCTTATTTTTCCATTTTCAAAGCATATCCTTATACATGCTCTATGGGAACCACTACCATTACTTGAATGACTCATACCTTTCAATCTCTTAGGGTAAGAAATCTGGACAAAGACAAAAATAATCGGGGGGGGGGGAATAGGCCCAAAAAATTGGGACAGATTTTAAATATTGCTCCTACAACTTTGAAAACTGTTAGAATAACAGGTTTTGCATTTGCATGCATTTTTTAATGATCTAAAGTTTGAAACTCAAATGTCTTGTCATTATTTAGTGACTTCAATGCTTAATGATTTTCCAGAAAACCACAGATTTTATGAGGAATGGACCAAAAATATGAGGCAAAAAATCTGGAAATTCTGTGAAAATCTGGACAGTTGAGATGTATGGTATGACTTCTTTTGTTGGTATGCAACCAATTTCTATTTCCGTATAATAGCTTTAATAAAAACAATATTGCCCTTTCATTTTTGTACATTTAACTTGCGTATAATAGCATATTATTTATCTTTATATCTTTTTGCATCACTCCTTTTATTACTTGACATAATTCTGCTTTGAAATCAGTCAGTTTGTAACATGACCAAAAATATTTATTTTATTTTATGTTACATTTGTTTACTGGGAAAGTCCAGCTGGACAAAATATCCTTTTTCAGCAGAGGTCTGGGGAGAGAAGTCCCACATTAATAAATAACAGTATGATACATATACAATGTGCAGATACAAATGTTGATTCAATCTCAGATACAATCGCAAAATGAAAAATACATGTTATACATTTCACTAATACAATCATATAGTCTAGGTAGGAATAAAAACAATAGCAGTCCTGTGATTGTAGGTAGAAAACAAGCAAGTTAAGCATACATATACGTAGTAGGGTATACAGGACGGTGCGCTGGTGCAGCAGTAGCATTGTCGACTCACAGCAAGAGGTTCTCCGGTTCGATTTTTGGCTGGAGTGCCTTTTGTGCGGAGTCTGCATGTCCTCCTTGCGATCGTGTGGGTTTCTTCCAGGTACTCCAGTTTCCTCCCATGTTACAAAGACATACATCTGGAGTGTTTCTCCCCGGGCCTCCCCTGAAAATTGGCTTCATTCCAAGTCAGGCTTTCCTGGTAAACAAATGTTAAATAAATAAATAAATAAATAAATAGTATTCAAATACAAAAATAACAGATTGTATTCTTTCAGCTGCCTTAAGATATCTATTTCCTAAGCAGGGTTTGCACAAGAGCAGGTCCAGGATTCAGATAGGTGTGATATGAGAAGTTTTTTTAAAGTTGGAAGTGCTAGTAGTTCTGACATTTAATAGCAAGGAAATCCAAGTTTTGGCTGAGCAGTTTGAGTAAAGTGAAACTCCAGTGCCATTGTTAGATTTGAATATATTTAAGAAGGATTTATTAGTAGAATGCAATACTCTGTTATTGGTATATTGTATTATAGATTTTGAAATGTTGGTGTTTTTTCTGATTTAGTACTCGATGGGCGAAGGTGAGTTGATTACAAGCAAGTAGATTTGGTAGTTCGAGCCAAGATAGTTACTTTAAAGCCAAATAATGATAGAATCTGAAACTTGATTCTGTAGCAAACTTTGCAATTTTATTATAGCAAGTTTTGCTAGGTCAGATTTCTTAATATTTGTGAGAATTTGTGAGGTGTATAGTACTGTAGAGATAAGATGGATTCTTGCTATAGTGTCCTTTGAAAATTTGTTTAGAAAGTGCCGATTTCTGTACAGGGTTCCTAGTTTTTTGTGAACTTTTTTATTGTCCATGATGTGTGTATTTTGAATTTCATATTATGGTCAATGACAACTCCAAGTAATTTTGTTTAGGAAACCAGAAAAATAATTGTATGGTTTGATGATGATATATTGAATGGTGGGTGGGGTCTGCAGCGCTAGTTAGACAGAAGAACATAAGTTTTGTTTTGTTAGGGTTAAGTAAAAGTTGTGCATTGTTTAGCCAAGTTTCCACTGGACTGAATGACTGCTGGGTGATTTTTTTGAGTTTTTCTAGTGTTAGGGAGGAACAAATCAGGGTGGAATCGTCCGCATATGGAACTATGGAGGCAAGTGGGGTAGGAGTATGAACACGTTAGTAAAGATAATAAAAAGGAGAGGGCCAGACTAGATCCCTGTGGAACTCCCAAGGTTACAGGCAGTAATGAAGAGAGATTTTGTTGTCATTCTACAGCTTGCTGATGACCATTTAGATGTTGCTGGAACCAATTAAGTGCAGAATGACTAAGTTTAAGTTCTGAGAGTTAACAGTTTAAAATCAGTGACAGTATCGAAAGCTTTGGACAGATCAAGAAAGATGGAGGAAACAAAATTGCCTTCACTGAGATGGTGGTTAATAATGTTAGAAAGTTAACAAGGGCAGTGGTAGTGCTCTGATTAGGAGGGAAACCATGCTGACTGCTAGAGAGAAGATTTTTGGTTATTAGATAGTTCAAGATTTGTGAATGGATGCACCTCTCAAGTGTTTTAGATAATGGTGAAAGTAAAGCTATTGGTCAGTAATTTGATAATTCTGTCAAGTTTCCACCTTTATGTAGAGGGATAATATATGATACTTTCCAAATTTTAGGGACTTGTTGTTCTGAAATGGATCAATTTATTAATACGGATACTGGATAGGATATTGCTTCTGCAGCGATTTTTAGATATTCGGCAGGTAGATAGTTGGCAGCAAGTGTAGTAGGTTTAAGCCTTTTGAGGTATTCAAATATGGTGTTTACTGGGACAGGTTGGAAAGAGAAGTTATTGGTATCAAACGTTTGTACTATGTCATTCTGGGTAGGGAAAGAGCAATTATTGTTTGTGAGGGCTAGTATGGATTCAGTGGCATATCTGTTAAATTGTGAGGCTATGCTGTCTTTAGTATCAGTGACTGTTGGTGAGGGAGTACTAGCTTGTCCTGGCTGTAGGATGTTTTTGATGGCAGTCCAGAATATATGCTGGTTTCTTTGATTGGATACTGCTATAGTAATTTTATTTTGCCCTGTCTAACATTTTTTCTAGATTTATTTTGTAGTTCTAGACATGCTTGTTTGTTAGTTGTTGTTGTGTCATTGAACCATTTCTCTCAGGTCTTATCTCTAGTTTTTAACATAAATCTTGTTTGTTTGGTTAGCCAGGGGACATAATTGGATTTTATCCTTATTGTCCTGGGGGGGGGGGGCAAGATCTTTAGGATATTGAGAAAGGTTGAGTTAAAGTATTATCAACTGAAGTAGCTAAAGAGAGACTTTTGAGTAGTGCCCAGTTACATTTTTTAAACCAGTTATGAGTCCTGGTGGATACATTTTTTCTTATCTCAGATTTGGTGGTAGGTGGTACGTTTTTGTGGATTTATTCAGTGTCAGAGAATGTAAGTTGGAATATGGTCTCAAGTGTTTTAGATAATGGTGAAAGTAAAGCTATTGGTCAGTAATTTGATAATTCTATCAAGTTTCCACCTTTATGTAGAGGGATGATATATTATATTTTCCAAATTTTAGGGACTTGTTGTTCTGAAATGGATCCATTTATTAATCTGGATACTGGATAGGATATTGCTTCTGCAGCGATTTTTAGATATTCGGCAGGTAGATAGTTAGCAGCAAGTATAGTAGGTTTAAGCCTTTTGAGGTATTCAAATATGGTGTTTATTGGGACAGGTTGGAAAGAGAAGTTATTGGTATCAAACGTTGGTACTATGTCATTCTGGGTAGGGAAAGAGCAATTATTGTTTGTGAGGGCTAGTATGGATTCAGTGCCATATCTGTTAAATTGTGAGGCTATGCTGTCTTTAGTACCAGTGACTGTTGGTGAGGGAGTACTAGTTTGTCCTGGCTGTAAGATATTTTTGATGGCAGTCCAGAATATTTGTTGGTTTCTTTGATTGGATACTGCTGTAGTAATTTATTTTGCCCTAACATTTTTTCTAGATTTATTTTGTAGTTCTAGACATGTTTGTTTGTTAGTTGTAGTTGTGTCATTGAACCATTTCTCTCAGGTCTTATCTCTAGTTTTTAACAGAAATTGTGTTTGTTTGGTTAGCCAGGGGACATAATTGGATTTTATCCTTATTGCAAATCTTGACTTTTGTTCATGATATTCCTGAGATTTATTGAAGGATCTATAACTATCGAAGTCCTGAATTATTTAATAGTCTCACACCCTAAATTGTCTTTCATGTTTGGTTTACCTAAGCTCCACAAAAATTTATTACAACCACCTATGCGTCCTTTGTAGACACAAAAGGTTCAGTCACTCACCCTTTAGCTAAACATCTAGACACTAGGTTAAAAGCATTTGTCTACAGTGAGCCCCACATATGTAAAGATTCATGGACCTTCCTGGAATCACTTAATAGAATACCTTTCAAGGAAACCTATGGGTTTTTAACTATCAATATCAAAGACCTCTGTTCTGTTATTCCACACAACATTGGTCTTGATTGGTTTGCAGAGTTGCTTTATGATAAAAATATAGAACATTTTGATGTGTTAGTATACACCCATCTGATGGAAAAAGTTCTTAAAAATAATTTAGTTTTATTTAATCATGAGATGTTTTGCAACAAGAGGGGATGCCCATGGGCTCAGCTTGTGGTGGGCTGTATGCCAATATTGTGGTCACACAATGGGAGACAAAGTTTTTATTCCTTTCCACATTTTTTTCATACATTAAGCACTACACCCGTTTCCTTGATGATATTTTTATTTTGTGGGATGGCCCTTGTGATTCCATTAAGGAATTCATGCTATACATTGATTCCACTACAGATTTTTTTTAAATTCACCCATACTTATGATTTAGATCAGATATCTTTTCTTGATATTCTTCTTAATTAAAGATTATCAGAACAATAAATTTACATCAAGAATATATATAAAAAAAAACATACTACAATTCTTTACTTCATTTTTCAAGTTCCCACCCTTTAAAACAAAAGAAAGGCATTGTTAAAGGGCAATTTGTATGTGCTGCACGCATGGTTTCTGTAATGGAGGATTTTTTATGTGAATGTGACAACCTCAAACATATGATTATAAAAAGAGGTTATCCTTTCAAATTTGTCATGGATATTTTACTTGAAGTGGTCAATAAAAGAGAAAGGTTTTTTTTCTTCCCCTTTTATCAAACCACAAAATAAATACTTCTTCTACCACCACCATTGCTACTACCAGTAACAAAGAGACCAATAAGGACTATAAGACATCCTTCATTTATTTATTTATTTACATTTGTCGACCGGGAGTGTCCGACTGGACGTAGGTCCATTTTCAGCAGAGGCCCGGGGAGAAAAGCTCCACAGTTAAAATAAACAGACAGTAGTTACATTGGACTACATAGCGATTAACAATATAACATAGCAATTACTTACAAAATATTTACAAATGAAGAACATAGTACATCAGTAGACAACTAGAATCTTTATCTGAGAAGTACATAACAGACATTAACAAATGTTACAATAAGAAGTTCCTGCTGTATAATAAGTACTAGGCTTATAAGCATCTGAGCTTGCTATAATCAAGGTAGTTATTGGAATGGAAAGAAAGGTAGTGGTTGGATGGGGTAGGTGATTTTAGAGTGGGAGTTGCAAGCGCATAGCCAGCATGTTTTTAGGTGCGCTTTTAGTAAAGTTTTGAAGTGGGTGCATGATGGTATGGAGGTAATTGTGGGTGGGAGGGAGTTCCATAATTTGGCTATGGTGCAAGAGAATAGTGCTTCACCGGCTTTAGTGATCTGCAAGTGATTTTTGTTGCTGGATCTTAGTGGTCTGGTGGTGCGATAGGGTTGGAGTAGATTCTGGAGGGATGGGACATTTAGTGGATGGTTTACTAGTTTGTGGGCAAGTGAGAGTTGATACCATTGAAGGAGGTGAAGGAGTTCAAGCCAGCGCAGTTCAGCAAGTGAGAGACAGTGGTGACTACGGTAGGATGCCCTTGTGGCGAATTTGGCGATTTTGTTGTAGCAGGCCTCTAGCTTGTTTAGATCGCATTGCCTTAGGTTGGTATACACTGGAGAGGCATAAAGTAGGGTGGAGATAAGGTGGGAATTTGCTATTGAAATCTTTGCTGCTTTGGTGAGAAGTTGCTTATTTCTGTATAATGCTCCTAGTTTTTTGTGGACTTTTTTTATGGTCATGGATATGTGAATGTCAAATTTTAGTTTATTGTCTATTTCCACTCCTAGTAATTTGGTGTGTTCAGTTGGGTATATAGTGGTGTTGTCTTTTGCTGTGATGTTAAAGTGAGAGTTGTTTTGAGTATGTTTGGTGGGTTGGAAGATGAGTAGTTTAGTTTTGTTTGGGTTGAGTATTAATTGTTCATCAGATAACCAAGTTTCAACAGAGGAAAAGGCTTCCTGTGTGACATTCTGCAGTTTGGGTAGGGACACTGTCTATTCTTCAAACAGGAATGATTTAAAGAACATTTTAGATAAGAACTGGTCTGTCCTATGTCAAGACACAGCTATTAGATCATATATAGGTTCTACCCCCTTGATTGTCTTCACAAAAGGTAGAAATCTAAAGAATATTTTTGAGACTAACAATTTTCAACTCAAACATGAGGATGGATATATGAGTAAATGTGGTATGTGTCATTTTTGCACATTCATTAAAGAGGGTGACATGTTTCCTATTAACAACATAAACATTAGAGTTCACCAAAAATACAATTGTAGTTCTGAGAAAGTTATATATTGTGCGATGTGCAACATCTGTTGTTGTTACATTGGAAAGACTGATAGGAAGTTAAAAAATGTATTTACGAGCACCTTTATAACATTACAATGAAAAAGGACACAAATGTATTAAGCAAACACATCCTTGAGAATGAGGGGCATTCTTTCCATTTTTTTGTCATTGACAGTATTCAACCAGAATTTAGAGGTGGACCTTGGTCGCTTTTACTGGAGAAAATGGAGCTATACTGGCAACTGAGCTTAGACGCAGGAAATTGGCCAAGTCTGAATGAAAATATTTCAAATAGCTCCTTATTGAAATTAAAAGCGATAGAGAGATAATCAATTTTAACAAATATTTATTGTTACTTTGATGTTTTTATTTATACATACGTTATATATTTTTGCTTTAGTTTTAAACTAAACAGTTTTTATTCATGGTTTTGGTCACCATGCTTTTTAGGGGGTGTGTCATTATTTGTGTTAATGGTATGAGGTTGTTTGATCTGTATTATAAAAAGGAAGTTGCAAGGCATTTTAACATCTGATGAAGTTCTGAAGTTTCATGATGAAAGCGCTTATCAGTGGTGTATTGGCCTTTGACCAACAGTTTTTATTCTGCAATAAAATCCTGCTTTCATTACTTTGAGCCGTGTTCTCAATATTGTAAGAAAACGTAAATGGAGAGAGGCAACATCTGCTTCTTTGTTGTGGACTTTTCATTTATTTGGAAGTATTTTGTCCTTTCATTGATTTCTGAGATTTATATTAAGTAGTAGTCGATCTGTACCTTTTCTGGGGAGAGTTAACAGTTGTTGGGGCTGGGTTGGGGTGTGAAGATCTACATGGTTTGGATTGGTTTGGGGGCCAGGGTTGGGGTGGATATCACCACTAAGTATGAGCTGTGATGCAATCTGAACTATAAATTTTAAGTATTTTGATATTGTTGTTGTGTCTTTTGGCTTTTCCCGGTTAGGGGTCACCACAGCAGAACTCTGGTTCGCTAATGATTGGCAGTAGATTTTTACATGCCAAGTTGCCAGCCCTGACGCACAACCTTCAACGAAGGTACGCCCATTCACGCATGTCTCCACATAGAAGTTAAACTTATTAAATCTCTGTGTAACATTAGGATAAGATTGTTGTGTGAGCAAGGTAAATGATGCATGGTTTATGTTTGTGGGATTATAGATAGCTGGTGCTGTTATTAAAATTGTTTACTTTAATTGTAGTGGATCTGGGAAGGGGGTAGTGTACATATATTGTGTGTTAAGTTCTGTATGATGAGAGGTTATGTGAGCCGTAATAGACAGAAATAGCAGGATTGATGAGTATAATGTTATCATATTGCTTACTACTCGTGTTTCTGATCTGTCTGAGTTAAAATAATAATGTTATGGGTGGGTAGGAAATCTGTTTGTTGTAACTGAGTTTTGATATGTGGAGTATTTAAAACTATTATTTTGTCTGGTTATGACACATTGCATTAAAAGATGTAAGTAGCCAGTAGTTACGTAAGAGGAATGTGATAAATGGGAGTTAGTATGATACTGTGTAATTGGACAATTGGGATGATATAAATATGGATTTTTTCTTTGTTGTGATCAGATTGCTTTATTTAGTGGGAGTGACTATTTGGAAATAAGTGTAGACATAGCAGGGTGGGTGGAAAATTGGAGTAGGGTAGGGGGACAGAGAAAGCCAGAGTGAAGTGAGGGCAATTGGAGCAGGCAGAGCCAGTCAGTTTGCTTGGGAACCAAAAAAAAACAGTTTAAGGAACTGTAGTCCCTTAGTAATTTTTAGTTTTAAAGCAAGTAGTTTTTATATATTTGTAAACACCACTCTGTGGAAATTGTAACATACTGCAGTAATCACAAAACAGGTATAGGGTAATGTTTCCTAATATTATATACTAGCAATAAGGACAAAACCTACAGCTATAGGTAGTTAAGCTGACTATTTTGCCAAACAACAATTAAGGGAAAAAATACAGCTACAGGTCATTTTGCTTACTGTTTTACAAGCAACAGCTATAAGGAGAAAAAATACAGCTATAGGTGATAAGGCTTACTATTTTGCCCAACAACTAAGTGGAAAAAATACAGCTGTAGGTAAGTTTGCTTACTATTTTACCCAACAACTACTAAGGGGAGAAAAATACACATAGAGTTTATTTATCAGATTGGGGGGTAGATGAAACAGGTACTGCTTGAATATTGTCCCTGATGGTTTGCTCTCCAAATACCGTAATAACAAGCCAGTTAAATAATCAGAGTCCTGACAGTGACCTACATTGATGTTTTGATCCTGTAAAGTTCTTTTTTCCAGCACTTTACAGTTACTGGTCACTTGAGTGAGTTCACTGAGCCCAGTTAAAAGACATTGCAGCTGAAATACTGGATATTTTCAGGGATAGTTGCTAGAGTTAGTGAAAAGACATACTGACTGCAAATGAAATTGTAATCTTCCATATGCTAGTGTCATGAAGGAGAATAACGGCAGGTTCTGTGCTTAGGTAGGCAGAAGGTCTGCATCAGTTGTTAACAAAGTGGACTGTAGATGGGATACAGATGCTTCAAGTTAGGGTTATCTTGATTTTTGCCATGAAAAGCCCTTGCTATAGTGGATGGTATATAGCAAATATTGACAACATCCCCCAAATTTTGATTTGGACAGTCAGAATGCAGTACTTGCCAACTTTACTAAGTGATTATGTTTGATCGTTTTCAGTAAAGATGATATGATAGCAGAGAAGGCAGTCAGGTATAGACTTTGCATTTTTACAATTAATTATAGCTTTTGCCACAATTAAAAGTAAGTTAGAAAATATGTTTTTACTCAAATATCCCTTCATACTATGAGTTCTTATTTATTCCAAAGTGTATCTCCGTAAACTAGGATTATGCTACAAAAGTCTGATACATGGTAATATTAACAGTACATTGTGAGCAGTGCAATAAATTATACAAGGCTGATTGGCAATGAGACATCTTTCTAGTCTGTCAAAATTTGCTTGGTTAATATTTCTTCTGAAGCTTACAGTATCCCAGAACAGATCCTCCCCACACATATATGCAATTATGGTTTGAATCCAATAGTTGTCAGAAAGGACTTCACAGTTAGGTGTAAACATACCTTTTACATCATTGTAAAACTTGTAGTAACAGCAATGTTGAGTGGTTATTAAGATGGAGGATGAAACAGATGTAAGGTGTACAACACAGAACATACCTAGACTAATGAAGCATATTGGTTATCTATGATTTGTCAAGTCCCAATTTAATGAAGACACAATTTGTTGATATTAACTCACTGTGAACTCAACCTGGTAAAAATGTAAACATATCATACAGAGGCAATCCCCATATAACCCCCCCCCCGTAGAAGATTTTCCCTCCCCACATTCCCTTACTTACATATACTGTCTCCATAGTTGTGCAACCACAGAGAAAAGAAAATGCAACAGACAGTGAATCATTGATGGTGTGCAGACAGAAATCGTACCAGCAGCGGTCCTCTATGGCAAAGTCCACCAACCAAATATCAAATCACTTAGTTTAAACAAACAAATGGGTTGAAATCCCTGTCCAATGACTACTGATGGAATAGTACGTTAGCCTAGACCATCTCAACAACAAAGAAAACACTTATTTATTTATTATTTATCTATTTTACATTTGTTTACCGGGAAAGTCCGACTGGGCACAGTTCCATTTTCAGCGGAGGCCCAGGGAGAAAAGCTCCAAAAATAACACAAAACAATATAATACATGAGAGAAAGAGACAGCAAATTATGGATTGTAGTACTCATACAATATGGCAGAGATTAATCTCATAACAGTGAGAATCATTGTGGTACAGAATAAACTTAAAAACATTTTTTTTTACAGTTATAATTACAGCAAGGCAAATATCAATGAGTTAAGTTTTTAGGAGGAAGCTGTTTGTACATAGCTGAAGCTCTGAAACAATATTTTGGTATGGATTAACCTGGGGATTGACACAAGTTATATGTTTACACCAGTATGTAGCATTATAGTTTATGGTTTTCTTATTGATTTACTTTTTGCCAAGCAGTTGTTTGTTGATTTATTGATGGTCCTTTTGGTGGTGGGAAATTACATGGATGAATCCATCTGTACTATGATTTTTTTTTCAGATATTTTGACTTCCAGACAATTTCATTCAGTGAGTGGGTGTCATGTGATTACTGAGGTTACCTATTTTACAAGTAGGGGCTTTTTGTGTGTGTGTGTGTGTGTGTGTGTGTGTGTGTGTGTGTGTGTGCGCGCAAGAGAGAGATATTTAATATGTATACTGAATATAATTTTGCAAATGGAATTCTTAGTTAAACATGCCCCTCTTCTTGGGCAACTAGACTTGAGTAACCAATATTAGATCTTAGCCATCCAGCTGGGAAAGGTTAGTAACTTCTCATACAGTTGGATGAAATCTGTGTTTTTTATTTGTTTTAAAATGAATTCATGTTACCTTCTTCAACCTCAACACTAAAATAAGTTAACCAGTTATTAGTTTTTGTTTTTTTTGTTGTTGGATTACTGGGAAGCAAGAGTTTTACAGGTCAGTCAGTAGAGATGTGACTAGTTCTGTAACAGTGTTGGGGTCAGATGAATTCAGAACTGGTGACTGGAAAAACTCCATTATCAGCCTCAACAAAAAGTTGAGATCCCTCATCAAATCCTCCAACGGTAACTATGAAAACAGAATTGTAGCAGATAGTAAAGACAACCACAAGGCCTTCAATAGTTATGTAAAGAATCTCGACGGCAATACCCAGATTTTCTCTGGGCTACTGCACAATGGTACCTCCTATACCGAGCCAACATATTGCCAATATACTGGCCTACAGATTCAGTGCCAACTTTATCCATCTCTCCCTCCACAGAGGACCAATCACAATACTAGTAGACTGCCAGGCACTCAGTATTACTGCTGCACAGGTTAAAACAGCACTGTCCAAGGCTAAGAATACAGCTTCTATGGGACCTGACAATATCCCTGGCTGTGCTCTACATGAACTACAGAGTGAACTGGCACCTCACCTGTGTGCCCTGTTCAATCACAGCCTCACCTAAGGCTTTGTCCCTACTGAATGGTGCACTGCTACAGTCATCCCTCTTCACAAAGGAGGAATGACTTCAGGCCCTGCGAACTATCGCCCCATTAGCCTGATGAGTATGATATGCAAAGCTATGGAACCCATCATCATGATCCTAATAAACAAGGATATAGGGAATCTCCAAACTCTGGATCCCACACAGTTTGGTTTTGTGAAGGGTATAAACAAGGATATAGGGAATCTCCAAACTCTGGATCCCACACAGTTTGGTTTTGTGAAGGGTAGATCATGCCCACTCAACTTGGCTGACTTCTTTTGAGTCAGTCACCAGAGCTGTGGATGAAGGCAAGGTGATTCGTATAGCCTACCTTGATCTGGCCAAGGCCTTTGATATCATTCCCCACTCAGGAATCATAGAAAAACTCACTAAGCTAGGCATCAACCTCTATATCACTAGATGGGTTGCAAACTGGCTCACAGATAGAACCCACAGTGTGAAAGTAGCTGACTCTAAGTCAGACTGCCAACCAGTCATGAGTGGAGTCCCACAGGGTTTGGTCTTGGGCCCTCTCCTGTTTGGTATCTACTTCTTTGAAGTCCAGGCCAACACAAAGGGTCACTGGCTGACAACGTTTGCAGATGATTGCAAGTTGGGAGCTATTATTAACTCTCCAAGTGATGTTGACATCCTACAGAAAGGCCTCACTGAGACCAACAACTGGTGTCAGAACCATGGCCTTAAGCTCAATGCCAAAAACATGTGTCATCATCCCCTTTGGGAAAAACCCGGCTCCCATTAATTACCACATCGATAGTAGTCCACTGAACACAGAATGAGTTATAAGAGATCTGGAAACAAAGGTTGACAGCAACCTCTCTTTTGACCACCACATTGCCACTGTGGTCAGAAAGTCCTTCTATATGGCACATCTCATTACTAAGGGTTTTGCATCCAGGAAGAAAGAGGTCATTGTCTCCCTCTACTCTTCCCTCATTAGGCCAGTCACTGAGTACAATGCCCCATTTGGCATGCACCTCACTAGACACCTGCAACAACTGGAGAGGCCACAAAAGTACCTCACAAAGAGGATCCTAGGCCTTAAACACTTGTCCTATATGGACAGACTCAAGAAACTCAAATTACTCGCTGTCTCATATTGCCTACTTAGAGGCGATCTCTGCTTAACTTACAAGGCCATGTCTGACCCAGCTCTGTTAGAAATGCTGCATCTAAAGAAATCCCAATCCCTCCGCACCACATGCTCCAGAGACCTCAACCTCATTACCACAATCAACAGAACATGCTGGAGGGACAGGTTCATAACACAGAGACTGCCCATGCTATGGAATAGACTTCCCATACATGTCAAGCAGAGTATCTCACTGGCCCTCTTCAAGAAAAATCTTGATGAGTGGATGGGAAATAGAAAATTCACCCCGGGGATCACTCTCCAGTGGCTCTGCCCAACAGAGGCACTGGGAACTAAAGTTGGGTGGCATGATGCCAGGGTAATCCTATGGGCTAGGCTTGTAAAGGCTGCAGGGCCATTAGCCTAGTACACAACTATGAACCAGTCCATTAACAATAGGATGGATTCAAGTTGTTAATGTTATGCTGTCATCTACTACAGAAAGATATGAGCTTTGCGGATATATTTATATATGGATGATGGATTTGAAAACTGATAGGGCAGTGATCACTAAAGGATGGTGGGTGGATGGTGATGTTTGAGATAAGAGAAGGTTTGTCAGCTAATATGAGATCTAGAAAGGAGTGCTGAGCCATGTTGAGGTTGGGTCTAGCAGGGTGAGATATGAGCTAGATGAGGCTGGATTGTATCAGAATAATACAGGTCACTGGATATGGGACTGAGCAGGCTGGGACTTAAATCTCCAAGTATTATAATAGTTTTGATATTACTTGAGCAGAAATAAAATGATATTATTTGGGCAGAAATAAAATTATTTATTTTAGTAGGATTAGTATGGAGAGTGAGGAAGGAAGTGGTACATATGTGACATCAATATGATCTATGTTATTCTTGGGGGAGGGAATGGATACAAGTAACCAGATAGAAAAAAAATATCTGTGTTATTGTTTCACTGAGAAAGTAGCTGGATGTTTAAGTGTAACTTTAACAGAAGGAGAATTCCACTTCCTCATCTTCGGCCCGGCCTGTATCTATTGAGTTTTCCCCAGGCTGAGACTGAAATAGGTTCAATGGGACCAATGCCCTACCCTGGTTAACAAATTCAGAATAAATGAATGTAGCATTACACTTTTTTATACACATTTCTGCATGAAGCTGTGGAAAAAACTGGGCTATTCTTTCTGGCTAAATGCAAGTCTTTTGAACATCCAGAAACTCTTGCAAATAGTTGGTGATCACTTTTCCTTCTCATGTAAAGTGATAAGGAAGTTCTCCAAAGCATTATAACAAAATGTAAAATGTACTACCATGAAATGCCTGGAATTTCCTGAAACTAATAACCCTGGCAAACTAATCTTCACTGCACAGAATGTTGCTTTCCTCAGTCCTTGGCCCCAAATTGTGGGAATCTGCCCCTTCTTTTCTTACAAAACATTCCTCTTATCAAATTTTCTGATCAGAAATAACAACAGATTTCACAACTACAGGAAAATGCAACTGCTACCTCTCTGGTCACATAACTTGACCTCTTCCTACCCTTCTTCCCTCTACATAGCTTGCTCTGACCCTACTTTTCATTGGGATTCTTTCTGTGTGCCGTCTCTGATATTCACTCTGTGTATAATGCATGCATATTTTGTCTTTTGTCAGTTGCTCTGCAAATAATGTCATGTATTTATTGCCTTTATACCCTCAAGCCAAGTTTGTATAGATGTAAAGCAAGGAAATGTGAAAGTATCTTCTAGAAACAAAGTTGTCAACTTTTTAAAGAGAACATAATTTGTTCCTATGCAAATGAGGCTATATCCGCAAGCTGCTAATAGGTTCATAGGTTCATAGGTTGGTACTGAGGTATCTGCCGAAGGCATATATTAGCCCAGCCACATTGTGCGGTATTCACCGCCCCTTTAGTAGTTCCCTAGATCCTTGTACTAGCAGCTAGTACCCTTGGCCCCTATCTAGTAGTGCTGTTGGTGTGATCCCCGGTGTGAACTTTCTGTTACCCATCCACTCATCAAGGTTCCTCTTGAAGAGTGATAGTGAGGGGCTCTGTCTTATGTTGATCGGGTCCCTGTTCCATAGTAAGGGAAGTCTCTGTGAAGGGAATCTATCCCTCCAGCATGTTCTATTCATTGTTGTGTTGAGGTTTATATCCCTAGAGCATGTAGCTCGAGTAGATTTCGTTTTGCTAAGATGGAGCATGTTCAACAATTCTGGGTTGGACATGGCTCTGTACGTTAGACAGAGATCGCCTCAGTCTTAGCTTTTTCAATCGTGCTGCATAGGGCAACTGTTTGAGGCCAGTAATTTTCTTGGTTAGGTACCTCTGTGATCTCTCCAGCTGCTGGAGATGTCTAGCCAGGTACATTCCAATTGGTGCATTGTACTCAGTAATGGGTCTGATGAGGGAAGAGTAGAGGGGCACCATTACATCCTTAGATCTTGATGCGAACCCTTTCATGATCAGATGGGACACATAGAAGGATTTTCTAACCACTTTGACAACATGGTTATCAAAGGAAAGCTGGCTATCTACTTGGGTCCCTAGATCCCTTATTTCTTCTTCAGATTTCAGGGGATTACCTCCTATGTTGTAGTTTGCGGGTACTCTGTTTTTTCCAAAGGGGATTACTACACATTTTTTTTGCATTTAGCTTGAGACCATGGCTTTGACACCATGCATCAGTCTCATTTAGGCCCTTCTGGAGGATCTACATGTCGGCCGGAGACTCTATTATAGCACCCAGCTTGCAGTCATCCGCAAACTTAGTCAGCCACAGCCCTTCCATGCTTACCTGTACTTCTGAGAAGTATATGCCAAACAGGAGGGGCCCCAGGACAGAGCCCTGAGGCACACAACTCGTTACTGGTCTGGATTCAGACATAGATCCCACTACTCTTACTTTATGGGATCTGTCTGAGAGCCAGTTTACGATCCATCTTGTGACGTAAGGGTTTATGCCCAGGCTGGTGAGCTTATCAATAATACCCGAATGGGGAATGGTGTCAAATGCTTTAGCAAGGTCAAGGTAAGCCATGTGTACCTCCTTTCCCTTATCTATAGCCTGAGTAACTGTCTCAAAGAAATCCACAAGGTTCAGGAGGCATGATCTGCCCTTGACGAAGCCGAACTGTGTGGGGTCCAGCGACTGGAGGTTCCCAATCTCTCCATTTATGAGTTCCATAATGATTCACTCCATAGCCTTACAGATCAGACTGGTCAGGCTTATTGGTTGGTAGTTCCCAGGGTCAGTTGTGGTCCCACCCTTGTGTATCAGGACCACCATTGCTGTGTGCCATTCTCTGGGCACATATCCTGTGGAGAGGCTGAGACTGAACAGGGTATTAAGATGCAGGGTTAATTCCTTTTGGAGCTCACGTATGACACAGCCTGGGACACCATCTGGTCCCATGGAGGCAGTGTTTTTAGCTTTAGATAGAGCCTTGTTAACCAACGTATCAGTAATAATTGGACTTACACAATCCCCTGGAATGGTAATAGGCCCTGTAGGTGGTGAGGGGGGGGGGCAGAAATTTGCACTTAACCTGTCAGCCAAGATGTTGGCAATGTCAGAAGGGTCAGTGTATTTTGTTCCATTTTGTACTAGCTCAGAACAGACCTGAGCGTTGCCATTTAGGTTTTTGACGTAGCCACAGAAGGCCTTATGGTTATCCTTGGCATCCTTGGCAACTTTCTTTTCAAAATTAGCTTTATCTTCAGGATAAACTAAAAAATCTACAAATTCATCTGCTAAATTGGGTTCCTGCAAGTTGTTGCAATCACTTGCTAACCAATATTAACCTCAGTGCTTACAAAACAAGCTACAGACCCTCCACAGGATTTTACTGGTGCTCTGCTGATAATAGCTTTTTGGTCATTAGGCTACATTTTAAATCTGTTCCTCACAGTATAGCGAGGAGTTTTAGAACTTTGCACCAACATCCAGACTTTTGATCTCTCCATCTCGACAGACAGACAGTCATTTCTGATTTGTATACTAAATGTACAGCTACCTCCTCCCAAAGTAACTCTTTTGTTTGATTTGGTATACTTTCTAACTTCTACAGTATTAATGAAGCATGGATGCAGGTTGTACATTAATATAATTGTCTTACCTTATTTAGATAGCCAGTAATATTACAAGCACAGTCAATGCCGTTATTTTATTTCATGAATTGTCTAAGGTTTACAGGATGCAGCAGGGAAACTGAAAACATGTTCCTGGTGAAATATCTTCCAACACTGCCCTAAAAATGAATAATTACTAAAACTGGCAAGTGACAGCGGCAAACCTATATTTAGTATTATTTTACAAATTCAAAAAATGGCATTTTTAAATCATGCCTATGTATGTATTGCGTAGAAAATAGATTGGTAATGGCACCTCCTGTGTGCCACTGTGACATCCATATTTCTTAAATGTCCCTGAGTTTTAGGGACATCCTTATTCTGGTTCATATTTTCACTCTCCCCTTCTTAAAATCGGTGCTTACTTACAAAAAGGTTCTAGTTGTAGTCAATAAATAATAACAAACACAGAAACTGCAGACTTCTTTTATCTCTGAAAATGCACTCTAAATCAACTCCTCATACTCTATTACCATTTAAAGTCAGTAGTAGTACTACTGAAATAGTGTCTAACTGTATATGATATAAAGGGTCTATATCATATGTTCAAAAACTAAAAAGAACGAAGGCTCTTTTATCGACCCCTGAAATTCAAAACCACTAAATATCGAAGACATGGAACAGCGTTTTTTTCCCCAGGGAAAAAAATCACTGGGCCATTCTCAGGACTTTGCCATTTGCTCCACTGTGGTACGATCTTGGAGTTGGTATATTTAAGTAGGGAGGTGGGGGGCACCACATCAGGGGGTGTGGTGAGTGAAGCACCCCCACTTTATTTTCCCTGGGAAAATAAACCGATGTTCTGTGTCTTCGATATTTAGTGGTAGACACCCGATATAAAATTTTATTTTCAGCTTAGTTCCTGATTCTGGAGATAAAATGTTGAGAGTTTTGCCCCCTCTGCATCCCACCCAACACTCTAGGTTATGACATAAGTAGTTGTTTGAATGCAAAAGCTGATTTTAAACCCTACTTTACTTTTGAATGTGTATTTACTGCAGTGACTGCATGTGTACCACTTATTAAAGCAGAATGGTTAATTGGGGAGTAAATAAATGAACAAACAATGTCATTCAGAATAAATGTGCTAAGCCCTGGGAGTATTAGGAATTTAGAATGACTAAAAGACTGCATGTCAGTCCATAAACACTTGTAAAATAATGCTTTTAAGTTACTGGTGCTTATAGCAGGCATTGTTACAAATACTTTAGTAATGATTTAATTTTAAAGAAGATTTGTTCCTCTCAATTTTTCTTCTGGGAAATAAAAACATACTTGCAAACTTCATAGTCATAGATTAAAAAATAATCAAGGATGAAGCACTTTAAGCGATGTCTTAAGAATGTCAAAGATACTTGAACAACAGAATAAATTCTTAATAAAGTATGGTTTAAGTGTTCCAGGCCATGATATGAATACCCAAGAGCTTGCAGCTCATTTAGTCTCTTTAATAATATTGAAAGGATTTTCAAAGTTTCAAAAATAAATCATTATATAAAGGTTATGAATTATGAATCCCTCACTAAGCACTAAAACAGCTCTGCAGACCTCAGAGGTACAGCTTCTTAGAACTACATCAAGAAAAAAGGAATATCTCAGTTATTTGTTTTAGTTGATCTTTATAACTTTAATGTAGTGCTTTATACCTTCAAGAAATGGAAAGATTTGGTAGGGAAGAACTGTTTCATCATCATGATAATTAAAGAAAAATATTTATTTTAATAGCCCACTTCCCAGTACTGTCACGTGGACTTTTTTGCAACCTTATGAATCAAAAAGGCATTGGTGCTACGTGCATACATTATGATGGTACTCAGAATCAATTAGTATATTCTCTAAAGAAAATAGTACAGTGAGTAGGAGGAGCCAATTTAAAAGACTCATCATAACATGATGCTATTACTACAGAAAATAGCATGATATGCACTGTATCCAAATGTCTGCATAATAACATGCAAATGAACATATATGTGCTCATGATAGCTACGGCACATGAAAATAATAACACCAGACATGGTAGTGTGATTCAAAATTATACAAAAATAGGGTGATGAACAATTGTAATCAGCTTCTCTGTACACCAGCATTTCTTGGTGAACAGGATTATCATTTGCACAATGATGCTAGGAGTAACATCTACTTTAGCCAATCAAAATATGTTAGTAGCCACTTTGGACACCACTGCCCATGATGTTGGGTGTTACCACTCTTAACATTGCAAAAGAGTCCATCAGTCACTGACATGCCATCACCTTCAGAATCAAAGCATATTTGACCCTTACCATGAGTACAGAGATATTATATGGCAGCTGACTGACTGGTACCATCCTCATTATGATCCAGGGGGATGCATGGAATGGTTATCGAAGTAGGCATATTGGTTTGTGTAGCTGTAACCATTCTTGCTACAAACGCCTTCCAATGTTCAACAGGAGACAGGCTAGGAGTTTTGCAGCCTTCAATCTCACAGATGCTGCTCCAGTTCCTAGATGTGATGTTGGTGCATGTGAAGGGGCTGCTGTGGTTCCATAGACAGCAAAGGACAGAACCACCACTATGTGAGCAGTCTATATATAGCCTGTTTCCCTGAGGTCCTGGTGGCCACTGACTGAAACCCATTACCACCAAGTCTCTAACTAGACCCCACGTGGTCTGGTATTTCAGCTAAACGGTTTTTCATATCATCAACTGCTAGGTGGTGTGCAATACACAAGTTATTATATGTAGGGAGTTTATGTGCCATTCAGGAATTTCCCATGATTCTCACATCTGGCTCACATGATCTCTACCAGAATTCCATGTTAGGAGACTTTCCATGGGGTCATCTTATTAGAAGGTGCACATATTATGAACTTCAGTGCCCATGATGGACCAGTGACATGATGATATTTGGATGGCGACTTATAATGTTGTTTGCAGTTATGTGTTACATGTGATGCCATATATGCCTTGGAACAATGATTGATGACCCCCATCTGCTGACCTCAGATAGACATGGAAAGGATGTACAACACTGTACTGGTACAGACACAAAACAGCACTGAACATATGTTTGCACTGCTGAAGTTTTCATTCCCCTGGTTGGATACTTCTGATGGTGCAGTTCAATTCACTCTTGAGATGTACAAGCTATCTGTCGTGTGTGCCATGTTACACAACATGGTGCTATGTAAGCAGTTATAGCAAGGGCAGGCAATAGCACAGGCTGTCATTGGTGCACTAGCAGTGGAAGAAAAGCTGGTTGAGAAGTTGGTGGAAGACATGGCTGTACCTGATTCTCATGACAGGCAGAAAAGGGTGCAATATTCTATAGCACTGGCAATAATGTGGCATCTAGTTTACACCTTTGGGTCATGACATAACAAACACAAAACACACATCCATTTATGTACTTGGGCTGTGTAGTACAGTATGTAAACTGACCAAGCTGAGCATCAAATATTCCATCATTCACATGGGTAAGGGGACATGGTGGTACTGAATAAACTTGACAGCATAGGTAGAAACTCCAGATATGTGGCACAGAATGATAAAGCCCTGACTGCAACCAAAGTGACTGCAGTTTGATTAGGGGCTATGGTGTCTGTAGGAGCCACCAGAGGGTGGGGAAGGAATAATGAGGCATCAGCCTGTTCACCTTTGCCAGGATGGAGGGACTGAGGGAGGTGTGTGAGCAGAGCAGTCTGTATGTCTGAGTTCTGGGGAAGGCTGGATTCAATGGCAGAGGCCAAGCATGGTTGGGTGCAGGCTGAAGGTGGTTCTCTCGTTGGGCACTGGGCAGAATTACAACTCGTAATGACTCATGTCAGTCCCATTCTTCAGAAGGAAGTCTACTTACAAAACAAAAAGGGTAGGGCCTCACTACATGAAAACTGAAACAATACATATCCTGGCTGTTGTAGTGGATTTGGTCTCCTCAGCCAAGTTCTCAGTAGTAGTGCATAATCTTTATGGCACCAAGGAAGTTTTGCCATGGGAACAGAAGGTTAGTATAGTAGGCTGATGACAGAGAGAGAAAGAGACACACCGTGATGAAAGGGTGGATTACTATCCCAAAGAGCCAAGGCATGTGCTGAAATAAATGGGTTCACAAAAAAAATTAGCTTAGGTGGAAGGGTCATGGGTGGTGCCTGCAGTAAGCCTGCACATGATTAGGGTATTGTGGAGTATTCAGGTATAGCAGCTGTCCCTGAAGAGCAAGGTATGGAGACTTGTGTGTTAGTGGAGGCCTCAATTCCTGGGATGTAGATGTAGGATTCTGCCATGCTCTTTGCAATGTGATTATGTCAGTGGGCTGGCTGTCACTAAAGTCAGTCTAGCCAGGAGTATCATCTGGGGGAACATCTACTGGGGGGGGGGGTGCCTAAGTAGAACAATAAGACACTGATTATGATGTATTTTGTAAGCCTGCAGAGGAGCTGGACTAACACTGTGTACCTTCCATGACCAAGGGGGCTAGAAGACTGTAGTCCACATCCATATGAGTGGCCATAATGGGTAGAGGTGACAGTGATGCCAGATTAGTGTAATCCATGTCCGCATGAAGGGCCATAACAAAGTGTAGAGGCAACCGCATGTGCAAAGCAAACCATACTCACCTGCAACATGCAACCATCCCCACAGATGACTGCTAAATCGGCTGCTATTCCCTGCAATGACTGGAGGTTGTGACAGAGACCTTGAGTATCTTCATGCAGACCATGAAGCACAATGGTCACCTCCTACATGATCCAAGTAGCATCTATCTGTGCCTGCATAACAGCTCTGCAAATTTACTAGTCAATGCTGTGGGTAACACCATTATCATGTAATACCCATTCATGAGATCATTAATGAGTGCCCACGTGCCTTTTCTTAATGCCGTGTTTATGCACTTTTGTAGAGTGTGCAGCCCTCAGACTCTGAAAGTGTTTTTGCTGTTTCTGTGCCATGTGTGGGCTCTTCATCAGTCCTACTCACATATCCAAACCACCTGCCAAAATCATTGTCCTTTCAGTGCCCTTTCTCACTTTTACTAGGAACTGTTTTGTTTCTATGAGTTTAGGGAGCATTGTGGGAGCTGCCCTGGTGGCAGACCTGGCATCTGCTAACTTTTGTGCCCTGTTCTTTGCATATAATTATCATATCAGTCACCTTGCTATGCACCTGCAGCACAGTGCTGCCCCATTTTCTACCACACTTGGTCCCTGAAGGCCTTATCTGACATACCCACGACCAAGAAATGCATAACCTGCTTCCATAGTGGCCAACCAGCAGAACACCTGTGTCTTGTGTTATAATCTTGTCAGTGTGCAGCTGCACATTTGGTGCTATGAAAGCTCCAGTATACCTGTGGGAACACAGAAAGATTAATGTGTGTATATATAGGATTATTTATGTAGGGCACCACCCCTGTGCTAGGTTATGCAATGCAATGACATAACTGCTGTGACACTTTACTAGACTGTGTTATGTGTGAACATGTGGTCCACATACAAAGTCCCTTGCTGCAGTGCCTACTGTACAGCCTTTGCCCATAAAACTTCAGGCCCAGCATCCACTGCCAGATGGGTATGCATCATAGCCCCCCCCCACCCCATGCTTACTCCGAATCCCCAGTTTGTACATGTATGCCAGCAGTCATGCACATTTACCCAGCTGTATAAAGTTGTCCATGAAAAGGACTGCAACCTGTCATGCATGGACAATGAGGCATAGAGAGCAACATCAACTACTTTGCCTACTCCCATGGCCTTGCTGTTTGGCTGTGATCCCTCCAGTATTACAATGTTTCCTGTATATGCCATGTGGTCTAACCATCTTTATCACCCTCACCCCATCAGTGTGGTGTGAAAGCTGTGCATACCTCTCAACCTGTTAGCACAAGAAACCTGAACAAAGTCTGACATAATGAGGGAATAAAGGCCCAAAAATAGGGACAGATTTTAAATACTGCTCTTATACACTTAAAAAGTTCATAGAATGACAGGATTTGTCTTAGTATGCATTTTTCTGAAGAACATGAAGTCCAAAACTCAACTGTATGCCGTTATTTAGTGAGTTCAATCCTCAGATCATCCAGTAATTTGTAAGAATAGCACCAATTTTATGAGAAACAGACCAAAAATATGAGGCAAACATCTGGACATTCTGCCAAAATCTGGACAGCTGAGAGGTATGTAGCTGTGTGAGGCAGCAATACACCAGGGGAACGGTTTCTGCAATGTGGTGTACTTTACCAATACTCACATCTACTTTAGATTTTCCTACAGTTCCATACTCTGTAATATGTTACACCAGAGCTATTCCTACACCCACTGCCTTCCCCAGTTCTGGCATTTGTGGCATCCCCCTCAACTTTAAGCTGAGAAGCAAAGCAAAGCTTTATTTCCTTTCAAACTGTAGCAAACTGTTTGCAAGCAGCTGCTGCAGTTTATGCCACACACACACACACACACACACACACACACACACACACACACACACACACACACGTGGCTATCCTGCTTCCATTCTGAATCTGGTCATGAATGTAATACCCACTGAAGACATGGAGCACTATAACTCCTCAGTTCTGACTGCAAATGCAATACCAGCATTCAAAAAATGCCAGCGATGCACTGAAGACTGATCAGGATCTGCCAGTCACATCCCCTAACACTCTGCACTATTGGGCAGCTGCCCCCATTTGCCTCAACCTAGCTACTGCCTGTACTACATTTTTGGTAATGTATCAATTTCTCTAGTACAATCTCTCCTAATGTGGTGAAAGCATTGCTCATCAGGCTATTTAGGGAGTCATAATGCTGCAATTATGACAATGATGCAGTTTAGTTCAATTTTCTTTGAAATGCACCAATAACATATTGGAATATGGGACCTGGCAGTTGGTCTTCCTTATATACATGCAGTGTGGTCATTTAAGGTGTACATATTTTTGTACCTGGGCCATGCTCTTGCAAATTTGTATCATGGTAATGTCCACAGGCATTGCACCACTCCACTGACCACTGAGGATATGCTCAGGCATGGAGATCACACAGAGTGTGAGTACTTGTGGGACATGACAGTCCAGCTGTCAGCATGGGCTGATCTACTGACCACATACATTGTGCTGGCATAGATGGGTATCACTGTACTGTGCAGCGCATCAATGCACATCACATGATTTCTGTTATGTGCAGCATCATGCCTCAGCTAAAGTTTTCACTCCTAGATTTGACATTTTGAGTAGTAGCTATGTGTTCTGTAGGATATGAGTGTAGCAGGGCTCCAGCATGGTGCAACAGGAGAACTCCTATAAGGGTCAGCAGTACAAAGTTGGTGCCCAGCATTTACTTTCCAGCCACAGGCATTATTCATGCTCATGAGCAGTGCTGGCCATATACTTATCTTCTCTGCCAATTGGAAGAAGGGGTTAGTGAAAGATAACCAAGCTATTATAGCAAGGAAGAATTAATACTTTGTCATATTACACTAGACCTTACTGTACAGCTATATGTTGTTTCGGACATCCATGGTTATTCTGTGATCATTTACTTTTTGTGTGTGTGTGTATTTTGAATCACATAAGGTGATCACAGAAAACAACCCTATAACACCTATATATTTCTACGTCACCTGTTTTTCACAACACTGAACAGTTTTGCATTTCTGTTTAAAATATAACCACTGCATATTTGTTCACAGCATATAGGACTGATATATGTATCTAAAAGCATTTGCAATTGTGCTATTGACCTTACTTTTCCTAGTTACTCCTGACATTGCCATCTGCATGCCAGCTGTACTGACCTTGGTTGTACCAATGCAGTCAGTTGTAGTACTTCAGCATTTCATTGTTCAGTGCCTTAAAGGAATATTATTAACACTGTCCTTGTCACACTGATGTTTCATGATCCATTTGCGCTCATCCCACTGCCCTTCACTGTGCCAGTTATAACTAGACTAGGACTAGTGTAACAACTGGCATAACATTGTGTATCACTCTGCTATGGCTTTTCATTTTCATATTGTTATTGTTAGAGATGTTTTACACAGTGCTGTGCACCCTGTGGCACACATCTCTGAACTTGCCATATTGTGTATGATGGCTCCACATACTCTTGTTTTCCACAGGGCTGTACATTTCATTTATGCACTTTAAATATTTTTCTCTTGCTTCACTGTCCATTGTGCATGCACACACACACATACACTGATACCATACATAATCTGTGTCACTTTGACAGGGGTACAGCCAGTCATAACTCACAGTGTTATCCCCTAGTCTTACCATAGGAGATACCCAGGCATTTCTATCACCCTCACTCGGCTGACTGCTTTTTTCTCTTCCCAGGACCTGTCATATGAAAGTGCACCTCATCATAATAACCACTGCTGGTTTTGTCCTGTTCTCTGTCTTATGTCATTGTATTTTTGTTTTGTTTATATCCATATACATTAATTTGTTCCACTATCAGCTGTGGAGCAAGATGGTGTGTGGCAGTGGCCACCCCACCCTGCATGAGACTCCCCTACAATTGCTGGGTTTTCAACAGTCCCCAGGACAGCCTCTCTGCAGAATAATGAAGGTCATCCTGTGGGAAGTGACTTGGAGGTTGCACTGGCGGTCTGTTCTGCAGCTGCTTCTGCAGGGGAAAATGTAGTCTCCTCATTGTGGAGTGGAATATAAGGCTTATCTTAGGTTAGCCAGCAGGAGGTATAGCAGCTGGTTAGGAGTGAGGTGGACTGGCATCTCAAGAACTGGACTGGCATTCTGGAGAACATCTTCTTGTACTGAGTAAGTCACATAGCTACACATCCCTGACCATGGTGCCACCAGTGACAGAGCCCATGTTAGTCCCAAAGGTAATTGACTTCTGGGGGTTCCCCACTGGAACAGCTTGGCGGGCAGTGCTTACCCCGTCCTATCTATCATCATAGTGTTCCCCTTCCTTGTATGTCTCTTACCAGCCTCTGTTTGCTGTCCAATCCTCCCCTTCACCATTTGGTTACCCTCTGTCTCTCTATCTCCTCTGTGCCACTCCCTTTATATGTCAACATCTCCCCTTTCAGTCTTTGTTTGTGTTATATATTTGTGTATCTGTCCCTGCTGTCATCCTTATAACCTCCTTCTTACCCACATTGTCTCTCTGGCTTCTCTCCCCGTCTACACTTTTCCTCTAAAAATAAAAAGGATTCATTTTTCATAAAAAATTACTCTCCTTACCCTGCCCCATGTCACCTTTTCACCTCCCACTGTCATTCTCAGTTTCTCTATATTCCTCGACTTTGTTCTTCCCCCTTTTTGACTGCCCTATCATCTCATTTCCTTCACATATGAACAAGGTGGTACTTTGCTGTGTATTCCTTTTATGGGCTCAGAGCTGTGTCTATATGTATATGTGGGCAGTACAGTGATGTAGTGGTTAGCATCGTCACCTCACAGCAATAGGTTCCCCAATTCGATTCTTAGCTGGGGTGCTTTCTGTGTGGAGTTTGCATGCCCACCCTGTGTTTATGTGGGTTTCCTCTGAATGCTCCAGTTTCCTCCCATATTACCAAGACATGTTGCAGGTGGACTGGACATTCTAAATTGGCCCTAGGTGTGCGTGCGTGTGCCTTCTTTTGAAGGTTGGGTGCCGGGCTGGCAACTCAGAACCATAAAACTCTACTGCCACTCGTTCTGCAGACCAGTGATCCACTGTGGTGACCCCTAACAGGAGCAGCCAAAAGGAGAAGAAGACAGGACATACTGCTCAACCTCTTAGTGCAAGAAATCTAGACAAAGCAGAAAATAATGGGGGAAAGGCTCAGAATTGAGGACAGATTTTACGTATTGCTCTTATAAACCTAGAAAGTTGCTAGAATAGTTTTTGCAATAGCATGCATTTTTAAAGGATTTGAAGTCTGAAATGCAAATGTCTGTAATTATTTAGTGACCCCAATCCTCAATTATTTGCCAGAAATCCACATATTTTATGAGCAATGCATTAAAAATATGATGCAAAAAGATGGACATTCTGCAAAAATCTGGACAATTGAGAGATATTGCAGTGTTTCAATGCACAACAGGTGGGCATTTACAATGGGGGATCAGGATGGTAGGAAGGTATTACTCAAGAATACTTTCCCCCGGATTTACTAATCTTCCGTGCAGGACTAGTCTAGTCCTGCACGGAAGCGGCTGTTTAGGAGGAGGATGGCAGCGCACATGCATATTAATGAAGATGCGCTGCTTGAACTCCTAATCCTACACGAAGCGTGGACGAGTGCAGGGGCCGTGTCTGAGAGCAGAGCTCTCAGAATAAGCACACCCCTGCAAAGTAGAATAGCAGAAAATGTAAATAAATGAGCGAGACCACTCATAGTTGTCCGCATATCCCCACCAAAAGTCCCCCATGTGTACAACAGGAGCAGGACATAAAAATAAAAAGACAAAACACCTTTATTTTTTTTAAAACTCCTAGTACAGCTAACCATAGGTACGCGGGTGTGCCCATCACTTAGCTATAGTTAAAGCAGCTTAAAAGGCTGAAGAGGATAACAAGGAAGATATATGCAAATGAAGCAGCACAGCAATAGTGTAGTGGTCAGAGCATCCACCTAATGAGCAGGAATTCCCGGTTCAGGTCCCACTGCAGCACATACCATTTTCCACGTGAAATCTGTATATGAACATTTCTTTACAGTTTTTTGCTGTATAACCTACTAAATAACATTTAAATGTGAACTGGAGTACTGCATTAAATGCACATGTGAAGTGTCAGTGTCATAATGAATAAGGCACTAGTAAGCAGGTTTAAGCAGAAATAAGCAGTAGTAAGCATATATAAGCACTAGTAAGCATGCTTAAGTGTGTTTGTGTGGGGGTAAGCATTGCCTACACAGATTAAGCAAAGTAGAAGCTAACTGAGTGTAAGAAACTGTAAACGGATGTTAGCATTGCTTAGCTCCATGCACACCCACTTACAACTTTAAAGTGCCTTAATCACTCTGTACCCAACGGCCCCTGTTCTGCCCAGCAACAAAATAAATAGCTTCTGCCAGGCTCGAACTCAGGACTCTATACACCACAGTCACAGTAGTTAACCACTAAGACATCATTGCAATACATATAAATGAGATATCAGCAAACTAATCCTCACCAGAGGAAAATCAAACCAACATGTGAACTGAATCTATGTACAGTGTAATGCTGTATAACCTGCCACAGAACATAAATATGTGAACTGGAGTACTGCAGTAAGCACAGATTTGAGGTGTTATTGTAATAATATGTAGAAGTCCCCAGGTCCCCATATAGTGTATGTACACATGAATCACGGATACCAGACACATATATAACCTGCAATGAAGAATAAATCACTACCAAAAGGCAAATATAGTGCTAATTAACTATTATGCAATGCTAACCGCAGCACAGCTCAACTTAGTAAGTGTAAGCAATATGTACCTCTTTAAGCAGTGCCAACCTTAGGTAAGCAGGTGTGCCCGTAGCTTAGCCTTTTCAAAACTGGCCAATCATGGAAAATTGGCCGTATTTAAAACCCACAGGCAAGAATACTTCCCATAACTGGTTGTAGCTTCCTACAGCAGGCAGAATGGCTGGAGTGGGTGAAGGCACTCAATTTAGAGCGCAGCGCTGGGGCATCCAGGAGTCATAATTCATGGTATGGCTGCTGGTAAAACACCATGAGCACAGACTACTGCAGGGCCAGTACCAGGGCTCGCAGTATAAAACGGAGGTGTGGGACAGTCTCACCCATGACCTCACCAGTGCCACAGGTATCCCCCAGACTGGTGAGCAGGTCAGGCAACACCATGCTGACCTGAAGCGGTGGAGGGGGGATGTACTGGAACAGTGGATGCAGGAGTCTCGGCAGATGCCTAATGCCCCAGTACTGAGTAAGTACCCAGTCTACTAAGTAGTTAATAATTGCCTAGATTGTGTATACTATGGCTAGGTATGGCTAACTATCACTGTATTTCTCTGACAGCTGCAGATGAGCAGGCTGCGAACCACCAAGCCCATGATGTTAGGTTGCAAAGGCTGCGCCATGAGGCAGGTCAGTAATTATTCAGCATGTACTGTCATAAGAAATAAATATAAGAGCCTTAGAAAGTGTCGTACCAGTAGAAATAAATGTGTAATATTCTGTGAATAAAGGTGTAACCCCTGGAGTGCTTCTGTTTACTCTTCTTTCATATGTTGTTGAACTGTTGCATACTATAAGTAGTACTGTTGTATTAAGCAGTGTTACCCATGCTGTGGTATGCAGATAAAATGTGTATGAAGTTCTGTATAACAATGTTGGAAGTGCCAAGAGGTCAGTCATATTATACAAGTGAGGGAGACTTAGACAGAAAACAGTAGAAAGCTACACATCAATTCCCACATGGCACAGTGTACTGTGATGTTAACTATAATTTTGTTGTCACACACAGCAGGGGTTTGAATCCCGGGAGTGCTAGTAAGTTGTATGCATAATCATACCCCACAACTGTACAAATTTTGTTACAATGTTCAGATAGAAAGCTGTATGCATAATTACACCCAACTGTACAGAATTTGCTAGAATGTTCAGATAAAAACTTGTATGCATATTCATACTCCACAACTGTTCCAATCTGCCCAGCATGTCCAGATAAATGGCCCACATCACCAACTTGGTATCCCATTCCCCGAAAAAAACAGTGTGATGATCCAAGAAAGGTACTGATAGTCAAATGTGTACATAGTCAGAGAATGTATATGAAAACAAACCTCTCATTCTAGCACCTCACCCAAAGTGTATGAGAGCAATTCTCAACATATGTTGCATTAATACCTACATCTTGTCACGCCTGTATGTAAGACACAGTTCATGTATATAATAATCTATAAACATACCAGTGTACAATGTAAGGCCACTGGGTAGTGTAATAATATATGTAAGGGACAGATCACTGCATTGACTAAGAATGTTGTGAAAACTACAAGGATATATTAGTTGTTAATTGAACTCTCTCTCACCACTACCACATGTGCAAAAATAACCCAATGACACACCTCAATCGGTATGTGTACACTCCAAACTTTTGTTGGGACATATGTCCCAATAGTTTATAAATATTCACATTTGTTTCTATGCATGTGCCATGTTAAAATACACCCATATTGGTGGCCTGTTGCCATCAATAAAACCTGCATGCTGTTGTAATGCCCACTGTTGTTCCATATATGCATGTGTTCTGCTTGCTCTGCAACTGTTTTAAATCTGGTGTTGTGGGTTAATGGGAATACCTATGCATGCTGTTATAACTAATCCTGAATGCTGTTGACTATTACTAACCCATATCTGTCATAAACCTGCTACAACATAGCTCGTATGGGAAGGCCGGTCCCAGCAGACTCACGTGTCCCAACTCAGCTGGCCATGGCACTGGGCACCAGCACGTCTGGGGCCCAGCCTGGGACCTCCTCCTCCATTGGCCCTGCGTTACCTTTGGGTGGAACCGCTGCAGGGGATGGGGCTCACCCCCCCTGTGACCGTCGGCAAAGAGGAACCTGCCACTCATTGACATGTCCAGGCCGTGGTGCATAGGAAGCTCAAGCTGGAGTTTCGAGACCAGCTACGCCAGCTTGAGGGCTGAGTGGCGTAATTAGAGGGTGAGCCTGCCCCTCCTACACAGCCCCCAGCACAGCCACCTTTGGGGCCATGAAGGTGCAGTGGTGACTGCCCATGCGTAGGGACCTCACTCCCACTGTTTCCATTTGGGGGCTCATGGACTTGCAACTTCCAAACACCCCTCCCCGCCTAAGGTGTTTACCCCCCACATGTGTCATATACCGCCCCTGTATGTGTCTTGTTTGTCTTGTCTGTTAACCTACCCAATCTACCTCCCCAAATATACCTACTACCCCTCCCCAACATTCCACTCTCACCTGAAAAAAAAAAGGGCAATCTGTTCCCACAAAAAAAAAAAAAAAACATCTTGCCCCATACATAGCTGTCCACTGGACACATGTAATCTGGTCTAATTGGCATCACAATGAATTTATGTTGTCCTCACCCCTCTCCCATGGGTTTGAGGGTCCAAATCTATCTCCAAATTCAGTGTATATGCACAGCTGTTGCTGTAAAAGAAATGGGCAGCTATGGACCTTTCCTACACCCTTCCTGCACATGCCTAGCTATTTTCCCTACTATCTTACCCTCTTTGTGCCCCTTTTTCACCACTTTCCTATCAACCCTTTTTTCTTTTCTTTTAAAGTAATTAGCACGGGGGTAAGCTGGAGTAGGCTCTTTTAAGCAGCAGTAAGCGGGTTTCAGCTTGTTTGAGCAGGGGTAAGCTATGCCTACACAGGATAAGCAATTTAGAAGCTAACAGAGTATAAGAAACTGTAACAGGAAGTTAGCAGTGCTTAGCTCCACGCAAACCCTCTTACAACTGCTTTAAAGTGCCTTAATCACTCTGTATCCAATGGCCCGTGCTCTGCCCAGCAACAAAATAAACTGCCTCTGCAAGGCTCGAACTCAGGACCCTACACTACATACACAAAGTGATTTACCAATAAACCATTGGCAGATATACATAACCCTGATGTTTTCACAAACATATCATCCAGCACAATCAGTGAACAGTACAGGAAATGTAGTAATATCATACTACACAACCTGTTAATGCAAGAAGTCTGGACAAAATATGCCACAATGTGGGTACAAATGGGGATATATGTCAACTTCTGCTCTAATACACTTAAAATGTTGCTAGTTACACAGTTATATGTATTAGAACACATATGTAGAAGGAGATGAAGTCTGAAACACAAAAGTGTTGGCACTAGTTACTGACTTTAATGCTGCGATCATCCATGTCAATTGCCAAGAGAATGAGGTACAGGCCAAAATGTGAGTGGAACATGCATGGACATATGGACAGATATATATCTGTAAATGTAGACAGATAGACAGCTATATGTAGATATATATATATATATATATATATATATATATATATATATATATATATATACGACTCACAAATAATCATATAACATCAATTGTATATAGATACATAAATATGTTCATATGTACATATATATATATATATATATATATATATATATATATATATATGTGTGTATATATATATATATATATATATATATATATATATATATATATATATATATATATATATACATACCTATATATAGATATAGCTATATGAGATATATATAGATACATACACATATACACAGACAAAAGGTATTAGTAGCCATACATATGTAGAAGTAGTGTGGAAGTACTGGGTGCAAAGTATATCCCTCAGCCACAAGCCCTGTAACTGCCACCTGTGAAATGTGTAGTGTGGCAACTACTCCCACAAATGAGAATCTTCTTCTCCTTTCGGCTTTTCCCGGTTAGGGGTCGCCACAGTGGATCACTTGTCCGCTCATGATTGGCAGTGTTGAGTTGCCAGCCCAGTGCCCAACCTTCAACAGAAGGCACACACATGCACGCCTAGGGCCAATTTAGAGTGTCCAATCCACCTACAGCATGTCTTTGGGATGTGGGAGGAAACCGGAGCACCCGGAGGAAACCCACGCGACCACAGGTAGGACATGCAGACTCCACACAGAAGGCACCCCAGCCAAGAATCAAACTGGAGAACCTCTTGCTGTGAGGTTGCAACGCTAACTGCTGCACCACCGTGGCTGCCCTACAAATGAGAATACTTACATTAAACATATACTCACCCACAATTCAAAGGACATGACACGACACACTGGTATGCATACACAGAAAACCTTTATTTGTGTTCTATACAATAATGTATGCCAGTACTTACACCACATACATTTTGAAATATGTAATCAGTGATGAATGCAAGGCCCATAAAAGGCTGTACAAGGGCAAGGAACACTGTGTACCAGACACTGACTTCTGGAATGTACAAGGGCACATATGTGTTGTCCAGCTGTTGCCCCCATATATATGGACATCGCCCAACAGTTGGTGTGGGAGTCAATGACATGACAGGGATGATAGCAGTAATGCTAGCAGTAAATAATGATAGGCCATTACCTAACAACCCCTTTCTGTATCACAGCAGGACAAAAACTGGCATATATGTGGAGGACAGAGGCAGGAACACAGGGCCATATTTGCATTATTGCTGTTACACACCCTGGAAATTGCTGGTGTTATTGGATTTGTTGCAGCAAACCCTTATGCAGGAATATGACATTGAAATACAAATGGATGTAGCCATGTACTGATAGCACTCAACAGATAGAATGCCACTGATATATCTGGAACAATGCCTGTGTGATGCACAGACAAAACCTAACAGCCAATCCTCTTGTTATCATATCGATAGGCCCACAGTTCAAAGTTACGCAGACAGACAACATTCCATGCAAAAGTAACATGTACACAGAAGCCCTGTAAGACCTGCAAGATACAATGCACACAACAACACTACTCACACTGTGTGTAGGTCTGGAACCTTACCCAAATGTGAATTTGGCCTGTGTCTGCAGGTTCTCCTGTAAGAGGTATTGCTACATGCTGTCTGTAACACTGATGCCCACACACAGGAAGGATGACCTCCAAACTGGAAATGTGAAGGGACAACGCCCACAGAGGTCAGCAGTTTACAGTACTGGGTTGCCATGACCGTGGTTATCTGAAGTACTACACAGCAGTTTGCATGCAATTAGCAACTGGTGGACACTGACTGGTGCAGAGGCCATCACCTGATTATGTGCAATACCTACAAAAACATGCTGCAATCTATTCAAACCAGCTCAATCACTCTATTGGAGAGAGAGAGAGAGATTAAGAAAAAAAACATAAATAAAATTAACAAAGCTCAGGGATTTGTTACAGCAGAAAAACATAAAATGTATTTGAAACAGATATGTATTTACTTGCATGTAGTATATGACATAGAATAATATGATATATAATGTGAAATGATTTATATGTGCCATCAGTGCTTGTTCCTGTAATGATGTGTGGCTCAACAACTGCTCTGGACAATAGTGTCTGTCCCTGTGGGCAGTGAGGCATACCTGTCAACTGTGCAGATCAGCAGTGAATGGCAAAGATGTGACCCATGATATCTGTGTTCTGTATATTACTGTGGCCAACGGCTGGTGGTGGTATTAATACTGCCATGATAGACACATGGGTGTGAGAGCACACCACCTGCAGGACAGTCATGTTAAAGTGTAGCATAGCATGCCCAACTACCACAACAGTATAATATACTTATCTAAAATCTGTCAACATATATACCCCCTAATGCTAGTCTGTGTTCACATGTGACACCTGTCTGTGTTGCAGCAAGGCAGAATAGCTCACCTGTGAAGTAAAGAGAGTTCCAAGAGTGTGGACCAGATGTTTGTATGCACCCCACATAACAGATAAATATATGTGTGATATATATTCACAGCTCTGTATGTCTACAGAACCTCGGACAGTTATACATCTATATAGGTATATAAACAACACATACAGATATCTACACATATATGCACATATATATACATATATCTCTATATATATTTATATATATATATATATGTATACATACATATATATACATATATATATATACATATATATATATATATATATATATATATATATATAGATATTTATATGTGTATATATATATATATATATATATATATATAGATAGATATTTATATATATATATATATATATATATATACACACACACACACACACACACAGACACACACACATATACATAATACTGACACATATAGGTATATATATATATATATATATATATATATATATATATATATATATATATATATATTTATATATATGTCAATACATGTCCTCTGCCATAACATGTGTGAGAGAACATCACACATCAATACACAACATATCTACGCACCAGTACATGGCTGCAAAATGGAGTGTGGAGTGTGGTGTGTAACCCATGTTGGGAATACATTGCAATTGTTTGAGAAGGTGGGATATATATGTTGGTGATGGGTAGTAGGCACATATTGGTATGTAGGTTTGGTTGGGTGACAGACATGACAGTATACAGGGCTGGTATATAACACATGTGGTGGGTAAACACTGTGGATAGGTAGTTTTGTTTGGAATGTGGAGGCCATTGAGCCCCCATATGGGAACAAAGGGAACATGGTGTCCACCCATGGACAGTCACAACAGCATCTACATGGTCATAAAGGTGCCTGGGCTATGAGCTGAGCAGGAGGAACAATCATGTCTAACCTTGTGTATGTGTACTGCATGCCTCCAGGTGATGTAGCACATACCCCATGTCTCTGCAGAGTTCCCTATGCACCAGACCCTGGACCTCACTGTGGGTGACAGACATATGTCTGTGTGTGCTCCATGGGGGGGCACACCATCCCCTGAAGTGGTTCCACATGAAGGTAGTGCCGGAACAGTAGATAATGAGGTTCCATGGTGAGTCGCAGATGTGATGTGGACTGGTAACATGTCCACATTAGGTGGGAGCGGTGTTCCTGCTAGCAAATAACCCCTACACATACTGTTGTGTCACTGTCATGGAACATATGTGGTTGTAATAGTCTACACAATCCCAGAACATGTCCAACAGCATGCACAGATATCCCCAATAACACAGAATGGCAGATGTGTAGCAACCACATAGCAAGCATACCACATGCATATGTGGAAACATAGTGGCAGTGACAATGACATGCAGGTGAAATACTCTGTAACAGCCCAGCCACTCTAGTGTCCCCACAGGGAGCATGTCTATAAACACATAGCAGAAAGTGTTGTACAATACAATATATGTCCCAATGGTAGATAAACTGGAGACATACCACTTGCGTTGGGTGAACGTTAAGTTGGAGCTGATATGGTGGCAGAAGACTGATATGTGCTTTGTATTATGGTAAATGTGCCATATGAGTTGCTCAGACATATTTCCATCTTTATGTCTTTAAGGGACAATGGCACACCCAAGGAATCCATCATACAGTGCCGCTGAGGATGACATAATACTCTCAAGCCTCATCCAGCACTACCAGCTTTTGTTCTCCAGGACAAGCCAAGACCAGCATGAGTGCCCCAACATGTGGAACGATCTGATCCACAGGGTGAATGAGGTGGGCATGCACAGCCATATGTATGAGCAGGTCTGCCATCATTGTATTGACCTGCTCCTCCATGTACGTTGCTGTGCCGCTGCTGTGTGGGGTGACCACCTTGCAACAGGGGGGGGGCATTAACATCCATCCCCCCCTCACCAAAGTGGAGGAGCTGCTCATGAGCCTGGTGGCACCTTCCCGCCTACAAGAGCTACAGACATATACTGTCAAGGAGGTGGGTGCTACCCACACACCAGACATGGAGCATGCAGGTAAGGTTCCAGGGCATAACAGTAGACCATTGTTGTGTATGCATCTGTACAGGTAGATAATGCATATGTGAGATGTGGAGTCTGTTGCTGTGTAGTACTGATAATCATTTGTGCATAATCTGTAGTACTGTGGACTTCAGCTGTTGTTTTATTGTAATATTGAACCCACCCTGTAGCAATGCCACACTGACATTAACTCTATCTCATCTCAGTGTAGGTACCTCTGGGATACCAGCAAGGCAGCGGACGGATGCTGGTGAGTATGGTTTAAGGTTATGCTTGGCAATACACTGTGCATGTCATAGTTAAGGTGTAGGCCATGTACACATCTAACACACCTACCCATAATGAATGCTGTAAATGTTCACTGACAGACCACACACCTCACTAATGGGATTACCAGCCTCAAACACATGCAATACACAGACCATCTCAGACAACTGTGCCTACACTCCAGTGCACATTGTCCAGGCACAGCTGACATCTGCCTAACATACACAGCTATGTCATACACAGAACAGTTGAACATGCTACACATAAAGAAATCCCAATCCCTCTGCAAACACATGCTCCAGGGTCCTAAACTCATCAACACATTACACAGAACATACTGGAGGGTTAGGGCCCTGTCCTGGGGAATTCCCACACTCTGGAACAGACTACCCATTCATGTCAGGCAATGATACTCATTGGCCCTCTTTACAAAAACACTTGACAACTGGATGGAAAATGGGGAATTCACCCTGGGTAGTACGTCTGTGCCACAGCCTGACAGGAGCACAGGGGAATAACATTATTGGGTGGTGCATGCCTGGAAACCCCTGTGGCTAGGCTTATGTAGGCCCCAGGATCAATAGACCAGTACTCACCTATGAACCTATGTGTATCACAGGCAACGTCAGCCATGGCTCAATAAAGATATGACCTGCATAATGGTGGGACATTGCCATAGCCATGTGTTGCAATGTGTTCTGATGTACCAGCATCATGTTGGGGAAGTCCAGGAAGTTGCAGTTATGATCCATGTGCTGCACAATCCACACCTCACCCCAACCCAAGGATAACATCCCCATCTGTACAATGCTGGTGCCACTGTACACCTGCATGTTTGTCCTCATTGGTAGGGAATATGCCAGTACATGTGGTGTTCTTAGTTTGGGATACTGCAATATGACACACATCTGTAGGCCACAGATGTCGAGCATTTGCAATGTAACAGGAGATGGTGAGGGTGTGTCATCCTGAAACACAACAGTGCACTGGAGGGGAGAGACAAACCCACTGAGAATGGCTGTATCTGCACACAGTCATGAAGTGTGGCAGACATAACCCTGACTCCACAGCATTAGTGTTGGTACTGTATGACTTCCAAGGCCTGTGCACATGTTTAGCATGCAAACATGCAAGTTTGGGGAACATTTGCAGGCCTGACTGACCAATTATTGGCTCATGATGATGGCCCATGCTACTATACCCCTGCCAGGTATTGTGACCGCAGTACTACACACAGCAGTATAGCAGTTATTGCTACACACCATCATGATATGTGTGTGCACACATATGCACCCACAAACAGTATGCATCCCAATCAGCATCTGCACAACTGACACATATGGCTTGTAATGCAACTGACTGCCTAGGTCATATGTCACATATCAGGTATGTGTAGTGTTGCCATATGCAGTAGTGTTGCATTATGGCATGTCATGGAAGAGAGTGCCATGTCAATAATGGTCTTTAAACTCACCATAGGTACAGTACATTGTGTCTGTGGTTGATCTAATGGTATTCTATCACTCATACATGCACCACTGATGATGACATCTGTGAATACACATCAGGCATTCACAAAACATGTGTCCACATATAATCCAGAAACACACAGAGGCTGTGAGCAGCAGAAGAAACATAACTGACACATAGATACACATCCTGCAATGGTGTGTACACCTGTGAGGTATGGTGCACAGTACATGCCAGGGTGCTGAAAAGATGCACAGCAATGCTGTGGACATGGGTGCAGTGTGCTCCAGGGGGAAAGCCATCACCTACTAACAGAAGCCATGCATCACAGCCATGTATAATGTTGGTAACGGGGATTGACTACAGTTGCACTGCATGCTGTTGAGCACCACATGTCCTGCATGCTGACATGTGTGTAATTACAGGTTTGTGTGTGATACTGTACTGCACCATCACCTGCTACTGTGTGTGTTATGGGGGTGCTGGAGTTGTCTGTAGGTGCTGTCTGGTGTAGTTTATGGGTTGTCATGTATGTCGAATGCATGTGTGTATGTCTATGTGTGTGGCCATGTCTGCACATGTGTGTGTGTGTGTGTGTGTGTGTGTGTGTGTGTGTGTGTGTGTGTGTGTGTGTGTGTGTGTGTGTGTATGTATTGTTTAGCGGTGATGTACAGGTCTTACATTCTGTTCCCTGTTTTCCCCTCACAGGTGGCAATGTGGGGCTGGGTCCCTCCCGCAGGGAATCTGATGTCACTGATACAGACAGTAACCCTGAGGATAGGTGTGTTGAGGCACAGGCAGGTTCATCAGGGGCTACCACTGGGCCCCCAACTGACATCCCACAAGTATCCACCCCATCCACGCACACAGTCACACTGCCTCTACATACCTCATCACCATTGGCCTCAGCTGAGGGACAGTCTACGATTGGCATTGGCCAGGACAGTGAGGTATCTATGGCACGTATGTCAGGAAACGGCAGCCACAGCCAGATGTCTGGTGGGGTACCACATAGGCAGATGTTCAGGGGTGCTCATCGGAGCTCTGCTGGTCATCATGCCCCTGGCAGAAGTGCCACATCTATATCTACCACACGCATGTTCCAGGCTGTCATGGAGGCACAGGCACAAATGGAACGGTACACCAGACAGGGTCTAAGGGAGCAGAGGGCTCATCACACCTCTGTAAATGACAGCATCCGTGACCTAGCAGGTGCCATTTGTAATTACACCGAGGTCATGGATAGACAGTGGGGTGAGACATTGGATTTCATCAACAATGTCATGTCCATGCGTCAGGACAGGGCGGGATGGTTGCAATGGCCACATGGATGTATGCCAGCAACATAAGCAGCTGGAGGTCACAGTGGACGGTCCACCAGTCAAAGCCGCTACCATAGCGGCAGTACCAGCCTCAGCACTGTGGGGGGTGCTGTCCACAGACTGTTGTAGCAGACCATGTGCACGTGGCCCTGGCCAGTCCCAGTAGGGACCTGGATCCAGTGGATGTTTGTCAACCTCAGGGGGACAGTACCAGATCTGGCCTTGTACCTGATACTGCCTGTGGCACCCCTGCCAGGCACAGGTCCTGTGTTTGTGGCCAGAGACAGTGAACTGCAAACCCTGCCAGGTACAGTCTGCAGCTGTCTCACAAATCCCCATATAGGGCAGCCACATGGTGGAACTGTGTGCATGCAGACCAAACACACATAAACAACAGACCTAGGGCAACCACATACCAGCTTGCACAACATCACCATCAGCCCCCTCAGACACACACAACACACACACACTCACACACACACGTTGTCAATTGTATGGCTCAGCCTAGGCCTCTGGCAAACCAACAACAACCTGTGCATATGATGATGCCTGTGCCACATCCTGTCATCTGTAACATTGATACAGGGACAGGCTAACATGGTGCTGATGCACAGGATGACTGTACAACAGTGTAGCAATGGAATGCTGTGTAGCATGATGTCAGCAGTAAAGTGAAATGCTAATATCCTGGAAGGTGCAGCTGTAATGCATTATAGCTGTAATTAACAATGTTGTATTGTTTTCACCATTATCTATTCTGATTGTGTTGTGGTTGTCCATGTGCCACATGGCTGATGGGTGTAGTGGTATCAGCAGGCCACCTACAGTGGACACCAGTAAGTGTAGTGGGTGGTACACATGACATGGCTGGGTACAACAAACAGAGCCTTTGGTTTGGATGCAGTACAGATACAAGACTGTACACATGGAGGTATGTCTCCGTGCATGTAACACATCTGTTGCCCATGTAATCCCACAAAGACAGGATAGGCACAACCACACATTGGTATATATGCAGTCTGCTATTTGGATGACATAGAGCATGCTAACAACAGGGTGTATGTCCCTTTCCCCACTCTACTGCGATCCTCACCTCAGTAACATGGGTGTGCCAATGCCGGTTGCATAGCCTTACCCTTAGGAGGGTGTGAGGTGCTCTACTACTGTGAATGGTGTAAACAAGAACTAACCAACCTGATAACATACACTGTACAGTATTATAGACAGCTATGTGGGGGGATAGACGCAACAGTAACTGCAATGATGGTGGATGTGTCCACAACAGCCACATCCAGTGAGTTATAGCAACCCCAGTATTACTGCACAGCTCTACAGTGTGGATCTATAACCTATGAAGGACTGTATGTCCATGGGATGGCACCTGTGGAATGTTGGCATTTGCCAAGCAGTTCTGGGGGAAAAATATTCTGTGAACGGTGGTAGTTCCCTTAACATCTACACACATTCCTACATGTGGGATGGTGTACAAAAGCCTGCTATGATCTACATAGGCTGTGTGCACCTCCTAACCCTTATGTACACCTGTCATGATTGTATCAAGGAGGTATACCAGGTTCAGGTTGTATTCTCTTCCTTTGACAAGTCCAGCATTGGCGGGATCCCAGGTGTTAAGATTACCAGTGACATTGGCCATGGGTTCATTGTTGATATGTTCCATGTCCCTGCAGACCAGGCTCATCAGGCTACTGGGTGATAGTTTCCAGCTGTCATGGTGGATTTGTGGTTGTCCTTGCCAACATTGGTGAATCCATTGTCAGGTATAGGCCTGTTGGATCATATAAGGGATACCAGCTACTTACTGCACCTGCCCAGGGGGTTCCCCCAAGCATGACACTTCACTTGACTGTACTGCATAATATGTTAGTAATGCCAGCCTGACATCCTACAGGTGGGATGGAGTACTGTTAACATGTACTGCCCTTGTTGTGTAGGGTCCTGGTTATGGGACCTGCTAAGGCTGGTAGTGTATTGCAGGCCAGACGTGTTTGGCTGTGGGGGGAATACCTATCCATGCCAGACGTATGTTGTTTGGGTCTCTCAAACCCATCAACGGTGCATGTGGACAAATATGTTTTGGTTATGTTCCCAATTTTATCTACAGATGTATGTCCATAAATACCAATGTAGCTATATATGTGTTTACCTTTGAAAGGGAGACAATCATGTCTCCGAACGGCCCTTTCTGCGAACCAAAAAGACAAATCCGTCATTTCTAATTGCACAGAAGTTCAAAACTCAGATAATCGAAAAGCATTTTTGCTGATTTTCAAACTACAAGTTGGAATACATATCGCAAACCCCCTGCACCCCCCATCTGGGGGGCTGTGCCCCCACACAACCCCCCTACTTTGATATTCTAACTCCGAGCTTGTACTACAGTGGGGAAAGGGACATTTTCCCCATCCTTACTATAGTGCCATCTGCACCCAAAATGCTGAATCTGCAATGAGAGAATGCATAGTGACATTCGCTCATTGCACATTCGAAGCATTTATTCCAAGATTGTGCAATGTTGAAAACTTACTTTCGACCTTCCAGCTTTCGGACACATGATTTTCTCCCTTTGAAAGTTGAACCATTTATATGCTTACATATATTTATATTTATTGCTGTATATATGTGGATATATGGATGTATACATATATATCTATAGATGTATGCGTAGATATATATATATTTCTATATCTACATATATAGATATGTTATATCCTTTTAAATATAAATATATATACATACACACATAAATCTACATGGTGGAATACATTCGTCGTAGTGTTGAATACCTGGGCTGGATGATATGTAAGTGAAAACATCATGATTATGCATATCTGCCATGGCTTACTGGTAAAATCACTTTGTGTATGGTGTGCAGGGTCTGGTTTAGAGCCTTGCAGGAGCTGTTCATTTTGTTGCTGGGCAGAACATGGGCCGTTGGATACAGAGTGATTAAGGCACTTTAAAGCAGTTATAAGTGGGTTTGCTTGGAGCTAAGCACTGCTAACTTCCGGTTACAGTTTCTTACACTCAGTTAGCTTCTATATTGGTTAACCTGTGTAGGCAGTGCTTAGCGCAACGCAGACCCACTTACAACTGCTAAAAATTGCCTTAAGCTGTCTGTATCTAACAGGCTGTGTTCTGCCCAGCAACAAAACAAACAGCCCCTACAAGGCTCGAACCAAGGACCCTGCAAAGTATACACAAACTGATTTACCACTAAGCCATGTCAGATATGCATAACACTGCTGTTTTCACAAACATATCATCCAGTCCAGTAATGCAACAGTACAGAGAATGTATACCATCATCTAGATGTATGTGTGGAAATACATTAATCTGTAAACAGATACAAGATATCTAAAAATGTAGATATATATAATTTCTAAATCTCTATACATTTATATAAATATATATGAGCATATATATACATGCAAATGCCTACATTGACACATATATGTGTCTACACCTATATGTCTACATATACACAGCAAGTTACATATGTGTATGCAGATATGCATCTATGTAGGTATATACGGACATAGTTATTAATATGTAAGCAGATATGTATTTCTATATCAGTATATATGGCTATACATCTGTAGATAGCAATGGCAGAGTAACAAACACACATATGTCCACATGCACTGTTAATGGAGTTCAGAGGCCCCACACATTATACATCTTCTACAAATAGGCACCCCCCACAGCCATACACGTCTGCCCTGCGATACACTACCAAGTGTTGCAGAACCCATAACCAGGACCTGACACGACATGGGCACGAGATGTTAACAGTACTACATGTCACCTGTATGATGTCAGGCAGGTATTGGTGACATATCATGCAGTACAATCTGCCTCCCATAGGAAATGTAAACTGTGGAAGCCATCAACATCCCTAAGATATGGATACACAGATATCAGATACATATATACATATGTACATATATGTATATATATGTGTGTGTGTAAATATATATATATATATATATATATATGTGTGTGTGTGTGTGTGTGTATATATATATATATATATATATATATATATATATATATATATATATATATATATATATATATATATATATATATATATATATACATATATATGAATAAATATGCATACATATATATATGTATATACATGTGACTAAACATACACATGCAGATATATGTACAGTACGATACATATGCAGAAGGTGCACACAATATGGAATGCCCACTATGCCTACAGTTAACACCTGAACAACTGGACACTGTATGGGCCACCCATACAAATGACATTCATTGCCTGCAACATATACCCACAGAGAGGTCATAGGGAAAACGCCACACACAGGTCTGCAGAAATGTAATACATTTCATTGTGTACTATTACAGTTCTATATGTTATATCATATAGCTGTTCAGACACTGACATCCATATACACAGAGCAATGCAAATGTGTAACAGTTGTACTAATACAGTAGTCTGGAAAGGTTCAGAACTGTCGCCGGCCAAGCCAAGCCCTTCAATTTGTACAATAGTGAGGACAGACTGTGCCACAGGATACAAAATGATCAACAGTATGTAATGCAGGTGTATAGTTCAGCAGCCTCTATCTACACTCTGTACACCATAATTAGGTGGTAAAGACATCATGTGATCAAATGGATTGTAACTGTTACATGACAAGGCATTACTGACACCATCACATGGACACAGATACCTTAAGGCAACTCACCTTTGATACCTCCACATATTTTAACAGCCTAGGTCATTTATGGTGCTCCCCCCCGACTCATTAATACAGGGTCGTATACCACTGTTGCATACACTTGCCTCTGGAGTACATAAGAGCAAACATGTATGGTGATGCCCACAAATATATGGACCCAGCTCCACCATATGTGTGGGGTATACAACAGATGTGGACTGCTGGCATCAGTGGCAGTGTGTTGTACTCACAGCCCACTATGGAACAACTGCCTACAGCATGTCATATGTGCAAAGCCTGATATGTAGGTGGTGAACATAGGCTGGGACACAGGCACACGTGGAGAACTGTTGCCATAAACTAGGCAGGTTGCTGGTGTTACAGGATAGTCTGCAACATACCCTTAGTCAGGGTATTAAGGTCAGAAACAGAAATGGATGTAGCCATGTACTGATAGCACTCAACACACACACTGTCAGTGACATATCTTACACAGGACCTGTGTGGTAGACAGATAACCCATGATAGGTACACCTCTGGCCACCAAGAGGATAGGCCCACACTTGAGAGCTATGCAGACAGACTGCATTCCAAAGTATAGTTGTTTTCACACACACACCGTGTAACACCAGTGCTATACAAAGCATAACACAACTCTACTCACACACTGCCTGTAGTTGCTGAATGCCCTATGGATATTTAGCTGCCCTGAGTGTGCAGGCTCTCCTGTAAGAGGTAGTGCTACCTGCTGTCTGTAACACTGATGCCCACACACAGGTAGGATATCCATCACACAGGAAATGTAAAGGGACCACGTCATATGATGTAGGGATTTATAGTGGGTGGTTGCCATGACAGTGGTAATTGGGAGTACTACACATGTGTAATTATATATATATATATATATATATATATATATATATATATATATATATATATATATATATATACATATATATATATATATATATATATATATATATATATATACACACATATGGCTATCTGGATAAGTATATGTACATATATTTCCACCATATGTCCTGGACATGGAGTGTAGCCCTACCCCAGCCCCTACAGTCCCAAAGTCATAGTGCAAGGGGATGTCAGGTATGTATAGCAGGAATATTAGTACACTATTACTACTGTCATTGGGATTGTCTTCACAGACATGGTGTGTGTGGAAGGTCACATCTGCTTCTAACGTGTGTGCCATTGGCTACTGACAGCCATCCTAAGGAAATCATTGTAATGTACCGCTGCTAGCATGTAATGGCCCTGTCGACTGCAGCAGAGATATTGGCCAATATATGTGGAAATTCTGACACACCCTGTACATTCCAGAGATATACACATAAGCCCTTAGTGCACAACATATGTAACATGCCTGCCAATATGGATGTAGACAGCCATGTAGATGGGTATAACACATAACGGCTGGTATACATTTGCCACCAGGGGTTATGCATTCACACACTCCTGTCTGGCCTGACACATAATGACTGCTTGTCAGGGGTGCCATGGCCACATACTACACACTAGATGTTGACATACATCTGTACAGCATCCCACTGCTTTGTCTGTCATACATGACTTTTAAGGGGGGGCATGGCAGCAGTACATCTTGCAAGTATCTGCACATGACATCTCACTGGATAAGTACACTAAGCTGCTAGGCATGTAACAATGCACTGTGCAGGCTACAGGCGGACTGGCTCAAAACTGGCCTACAACCCCTATGGGGGAATGCACATGCACCTGCATATATAACAAGCTCCACAGGCATGTCACAGCACAGGGTAAGATACACCTGTGTGAAAGTGCATAACCACAACCAATGTGAACACAGCCACAGCCTCATATGGTATGCTAGCATAATTTTCCAGTATATGGACTATCTGTTCTACACCGGCCTCATATGTGCCACTCACAGAATGACCCTGCATTTACAGGGCTGCTACACAGTTTGGTCTGATGGCTGTCTGTGGCATGGGACATGTGTGTGTATGGCTGTACGAACATGTACACCAATACGGTACCATGCATTGGGACAGCATGTAACATCAGATAGGAAAGGAGGTAGAACAATGACATCTACCACAGTCTGTACACAGGCTAAAGTACATATTAACGATGCACACACTGCCGACATTCACCATAAGTACACATACCTCAGCACTGTACAATCATCCACAGAATGTCCAGGTTATGTCATGAAATATAACCCCTACTGTATATAACATGTATAGCAGTCTGATATATCACTGGCTTGTTATCAGATATGATGAGACTAATTATGGTGTATGGCACATATGTACCACTTCATGCACGACATATGTACAAAGGTTGACAGAGGTGTAGCTGGAAGCACATACACAGGGCCAAAATTGACATGTTGCTGTGATACTCCCATACATTTACTGTTGTACCAGGGTTTGTTGCAACATATGTCCTATGAGGGATATTAAGTCAGTAACTGTCATGGCCTTCACCATCTACAGACTGCAATCCTCACACTACCTTCTGAAGTCCACAGATAGATTCTCCGTGGCTAACACATGAAACCAAAGGCACAACACTACCCAGTCTGCAGATAAACCTGCAGATGGGGATTCCTCATAAACATGGAACTGACATGGCAGGTATTGTAACATGTACGACAGATATATCCAGACAAACACTGTTAAACCAACATTACTGCAAATGCAGTATAGCAGTTACTTACAGTCTGTAGTCAGGTCAGGCACATCCCCCTCCTGTTTGTTGCCCTCTTTCCACAGTGTATGTTGTTAGAGGTAAATCCCCAGTCCATCTGAGATGCTGTTTGCCAAACAACAGATCTAGTTCCTGCTCACAGTGAATGAAAAGGGCCAACACCAGCATGATGTTCCTAGATATTGGAATGTGTTTCCCTGAAATTGGCTATGGGAATGTAACCACAGTTGTTCCACATGCAATCAGCTAGGGGTGGGCTGCAATTCGTGCAGTGGCCATCAGCTGATCATGAGCATCACTTAAATTACACATGCTGCTGCCTAAGCATAGCAGGTGTGGGTCTCCACATCCATCAGAGAGGGGTGCGAGAGGCAGACAGAGGCAAATACCTGTCAGGGAGGGGTGGGAGAGTAAAACTGTAGCATGTTTATGTCATGCAGCTACCAGCACAGGGTATCAAACCCCCAACAACTATGTAGTGCTACCACAGTTAGATGCAGTTATTGGATGCGCCACATGGGTTACCTGTTGTGGAGCACTCAGAACATATATGTGATGGTGAGTGACATCTGCAACAGGGATATGATACATATAAGGTAGGTGATGTACACATGCCTGTCTGCATGAACAGGTGCCAGCATCAACACAGCCACAGTCTCACAGGGACGCACACACATTAACACACTTGGTAGAGCCAGGAGTACAACTTATCAGTAGTGGGACTGCCACAACACATCACTGTGCAGGTATCACTTGCACCACATGGGTCATACGGAGGTCGTAAGGGCAAAGATTATGAGGAGATGTCAGACACTGGACAGCATGCTTCAGTATGCCCTTGGGGGTTGTAGTGAGTGTGGATGTGGCCATACGCACCATACAACACACACACACACACACACACACACACACACACACACACACACACACACACACACACACACACAAACACACTGGGTGCCAGTACTGACATGTCTGCACGGGTGTGTGGTGATCAACTGTGCCAGCAGGCTATACAAGGGTAACTGATGGGTATACCTTGGCATCAGGCCACATGACAATGGTCTGCATTGTGGCTCAGGGCTATAGTTTCTGCATTTGCCCACACAGGTGGGTATTTTATCCCCCATCCAGTCACCTGGGTGACTACTGTGTGTGGCCAATGCTGTGCATCACCTGCCATGTATGTGTTCCTTAGTCCATGACATGGATGGTGTCTAGGATGTGCACACCTCCCACATGCATGTACAGTGACATGTGGAACTGTACCTGGGGTGTCTGGTCCATGTTGTGAAAACTATTTATCATTAGATGTGCCAGTCTTGCCCACCTGTGGCAGAAACTGGTAATAGGCAGCAAGTTTACCCTGGACCTACATTGATAGCATGCTAACAGCATTCCCTGGTGTCAGTGGCATCTGTCCATACAGGCCATGTTGTCAGGCATGGTATGTCCATTGTGGGTCACATGTGAAGGTACCACAGGTGGTGCAGTTGTCCTTTGGGGAACATGGGGGAGATGCACTGTCTGCATGTATGTGCATATTAGACAGATGGGCAGGGTGACATGCCCTCTGTAGCCCACTGCTATCACTCCATAGTCACTATCAGTGGCCAATATGCAGTGTACTACCCACATATTTGCTGTTGCCTAGGCATTTGTGTGTATGACACATGGGTAGTGAGTGTGGTCTGGGTAATACTGGGGTTGCTAACTGTCATTCCCTGGCCTTGATGTCATATGTATGGGTATGGCTTTGCACCCCAGCCTCTCAGCTATTTTACATCTGTTAACCCAGTATGGTTGACATTGTGATATATAATAGGGCCACCATATAAGAAATATGCAAAACCTGCTCCACATTAGCCACGGATGTCAGACACTCACAGCCACCTCTACACAGGATATGAGTTGTAAACACACACACACACACACACACACACACACACACACACACACACACACACACACACACACACACACACACACACACACACACACACACACCTGTCATGTTTTGGAGTAGTACCCCTACCTAACTAGTTTATTACAGTACAGCACTATGCAGTTATAGTACGTGCCATGGACATTACTGGAGTATTCCTTCCCCAAAGGTGTATTTCACAATGGATGACATCAGCAGGATTACCAAAGTAGGGCATTTCACATGTACTGTGAGTGAGTAGCCTAAAATGCATTGCTCCCTACACAGACAGTGAGACACACACAAAACATCCACAACTGACATTTGTGGGTATAGAACACCTCACCGAGGTCTATATCACACTACAGCATGGAGCTGTTATAGTACGTGCCACGGACATTACTGGAGTAGTCCTTCCCCAAAGTTGTATTACACAATGGATGATATCAGCAGGATTACCAAAGTAGGGCATTTGGAATGTACTGCGTGTGACTAGCTTATAATGCATTGCTCCATACACAGATATTGGAACACAGACAAAACATCCAGAACTGCCACACACGGACGCGATACAGAGATTACTGGGCTACAACTTTCCCAGAGGTGTATTTCTAGGTTGGTGACATCAGCAGCTTTGGCAAAGTTGAGTATATGAATTGTAAGGAGTGTGAGTAGTCTAAAAAGCATTGCTCTCTACACAGTCAGAAACAGACACACACACCCACACACACACCCACCCACACACACACACACACACACACACAAACAATTGCTATGTCTGGGTTTAGAACACCTAACTAATTTATCACACTACAGCAGTACACAGTTACAGGATGCGCTACCGAGATTACTGGGCTACAACCTTCTCAGAGGTGTATTTCTAGGTTGGTGACATCAGCAGCCTTGGCAAGGTTGAGTATATGAATTGTAAGGAGTGTGAGTAGCCTAAAAAGCATTGCTCTCTACACAGTCAGAAACAGACAGACAGACACACACACACACACACACACACACACACACACACACACACACACACACAATTGCCATGTTTGGGGTTAGAACACCTAACGGCTATCACACTACAGCAGTATGCAGTTGCAGGATGCACTGCGAACATTACTGGACTACAACCTTCCCAGAGGTGTAGTTCTAGGTAGGGGACATCAGCAGCCTTGGCAATGTTGACTATATGAATTGTAAGGAGTGTGAGTAGCCTAAAAAGCATTGCTCTCTACACAGTCAGAGACAGACACACACACACACACACACACACACACACACACACACACACACACACACACACACACACACACACATACACACACACACACACACACAATTTCCATATCTGGGGTTAGAACACCTACCTAACTATTTTATCACACTACAGCAGTACGCTACGGAGATTACTGGGCTACAACCTTCCCAGAGGTGCATTTCTAGGTTGGTGACATCAGCAGCCTTGGCAAAATTGAGTATATGAATTGCAAGGCATGTGAGTAGCCTAAAAAGCATTGCTCTCTACACAGTCAGAAACAGACACACACACACACACACACACACACACACACACACACACACACACACACACACACACACACACAAAATTGCCATGTCTGGGGTTTGAACTCCTACCTAACTAGTTTATCACAGTACAGCATTACGCAGTTATGGGACGCACCACAGAGATTACTGGGCTACAGCTCTCCCAAGGGTGTATTTTACATTGGATAACCTCAGCAGGCTTGTCATAGTAGGGCTATGGGGAGGGCAGTTTGTGCATGGGCCAGAACCCATTCATCTAGATGTAGACATGCCACATGTGGGCACACATGGGGTCATATGTCACAGGTACATGTATTCAGCTACTACATGATTACTTTCTTGTACAGTCATGTTGCACAGCTGGCAGATGCAACACATAGTCTGTAATGCTGAGAGATACTGGTGGCTATTATCTGCAGTGGGTGACATCTGCACCTTATGTGTTTGGGGCCCTTTGACTGTATGCTGGGTGGGACAGGGCTGGATGGCTCCTTGTCACAGTCACCCTCTTCCACACATCTATGTCCATCTGCCTTTGGCTCATTATAGTGTGTTGTCCTTACATATATGTCTGTATTCCTATCCACTGTATGTACAAGGCAGGAGTGGTGCATACTGACATGTGTCTGCATTAAGAACTGCGACTGCCAGATATGTCTGGTCTACTGGTGTTTGCAGACATGGCCTTCATGTGTTTAAGTGTGTGAACATGCCCATTATGACCTATAAGTATGTTGTTGATTGACATTGCCTTCATTTCTCTAAGTGTGTGAGCATGCCGAGTATGGCCGTCTGCACTGCATGTGTGGATCAAGTCTAAGTAGTTTGTACTGCAGTGCTGACCTTTGTGTTGTACACCGACAGGTAGCATGATGTGTCTACAGGGTATCCATTGGTCAACTGGCATTGACTGTTGCTACATTTCTGCATAGCAGGGGGGGGCACTTGACTGTTTCTACATTTCTACACAGGTTTGGGTGGGGCCACACCTGACTGTTACAATATTTGTATGTAGGATGGGGGAGCACACCTGACTATTTCTACATTTCTACACAGGAGTGGGGGGGGCATACCTGACTGTTACTATAAGGCTACGTAGGATGGGGACACACACCTGACACTTGCACACATTTGCTAGGACTGTACTGGTATGTCGGGTACTCCATTTCAGTCTGTAGTCTTACCTATCATGCTGGCTAGAGGCATACCAGTGTACTATAGATCTTAACTTTTAATTACCTACATGTTAGTTTCTGACTTCCTAGCCTTCACAACTGACATCCAACTGCCTGGCCTGCTGTAGTCTGTCTGTGTAGGCCCGGGGGGTTACCCATAAGCCTCATTCAGAGACCATAGTACAGCATTTGAATGTGTTTGTCTACACCTGTCCTGTTGGCTGTGACTGTTGTTGGGTATGTGATTCCCCCCCCCCCCGACTGGCATGTCTGAGTCACTTACCTTGTGGGTGTCCCAGTATTGAGGGTGGTGCTGCAGAGCTGCCTATGTTGGATGCACATAGTACACTCCCTATACATGGCTGAGCACAGGTAGTGTCATCTTTGGCATCTCTTTTACTGTATGTGTGAGTCAGAGAAAGGTGTCATTACCTGGGTCCCTACCGTGTCAGTGCATATGCTATGCTTTGCCTCCTTGCCAAGGCCAGGGCATACTGGGCACGCCTCCTTCTGCCTACTGGGGCAGGCTCAGCTTGTTCCTCCTCTGAGTCACTTTGTGCCTGTGCAGGCCTTGGCAATTGTGGGGTGCTGTGTTGCCCTGCCCCATGCTGTTCCTGCTGCAGCTGTTTCCATAGGATCATATTGTGTAGCATGGCGCATACAAGGACAATTTGGGTACATGTAATTGGTGAGTACTGCAAGGCTCCACCAGAAGTGTCCAGGCACCAGAACCCTGATTTGAACATCCCAAACACATGCTCTATTATGATTCTTGTTTGTGCGTGTGCCTCATTATGGAGTTCTTGTTCAGGTGTGTGTGCATTTCTGATGGGTGTCATCAGCCACAGCTGCAGTGCATATCCAGCATCCCCCACTAGGTGACCATGTGGGATGTTCCCATTGGCAATTCTCTGGTACAGGTGCGTCAGATGCCAGATGTGGGAATCGTGATAGCTTCTGGGGCAGCCACCACACACATTCATTATTATGCCCTGGGCATTGCACACAACCTGGCAGTTGATGGAGAGGAAGCCCTTGCAGTTGACGTAGACGCTACCCCGCTCACCGGGTGGTGCTTTGATGCATATGTGCGTGCCGTCTATTGCACCCACTACCTCAGGGTATTCTGCTATTTGGTGGAAGAGACACAAATTGCTGGCCAACGCTTCACGGGTGTTGGGGATATATACATGCTCACCAACATGTGCTGACATGGCATCCAGGAACTGGGCGAGTACCCTGGATGCTGATGCGTGTGAAATCCCCATCATATCCCCAGTTGGCCTTTGGAAGGTACCTGTAGCTAGTATTCTTAAGCCTTCACATAACTTGGTATCCACTGGGATGTGTTCCCTCTGTTAGTTCTGTGTGTGAGGCGTGGCCGGCACAGCTCAACAATTTGCTGTAGGAGGTCCCTGTCCACCCTATAGCGCTCCACTATCTCCAGCTCATGTGGCCCTTGGTAGGTTACCCTGATTCTGTACACTCTTCTCTGTCTCGTCACAGTGGGTTGGTCATCAGCATTCACATCCTCACCACCCTCAGCCTCTTGCACATGCTGGTTTATGATAGCAAAAGCAGCCCCTAACATTTTTTGTTTTGCTTTCATTTTGTAAAATTTCTCCGTTTGTATACATTGGTGGTGCAGAGTTTTTGGGAAAAAACAAGGGGGAAAGGTGTTTGCATAGTTTATAGTGGTGTGCTGGGCTGGGCTGGTCTGCTGCCTGTGTAATTGGCTGATTCTGATACATTTTACCTGCCAGCTAAGCTAGTTTCCTTGGTTACCTTCATACTGCTTTTTTCCCTTCCCATTGACTTCCTGTTTAAGTTTGGGGGCACACCGCGCAAATGGAGTGCTCAAATGTGGACAGAGCTGCTATTTCCTGGTTTACTTTTTTTTTTCTTTAAAACCACACCTGCTTAGGCTTTGTAAAGAGTGCTAGGCAGGTTTAGACACACCCCCTAGCTTAGGTATGCTAAGCTAGGAGCAATCCCGAGCCACAGGGCTCCAATCCGCTTACAGTATGCCTGACACACCCCCCCCCATGTTGTCACCTATAACCTAGCCTTGCACCTAAGTATTCATACTCTTACACTGTTGGGACCTGCCTTACATGTTGGGGAAAACTAGGATTCACTATCCTTCCCCTCATTTGCATAGGATTGCCTGCTAATGCATAGTTACATGTCTCACATCGAGCCTCCCCTCTTAGCAACCATTACTCACAGGCCAAGTTGTCTTCTGCCTACCATTGACTTGTATTGCAGAATACTGAATTTAGTTAGAATGCTTATTTTAGGTTTACTTTATTATTTTCCCTCGATCCCATTTGCGCACAGCTGCCCTACGCTGAAACAGCCGAGATCGGCTAAAAAAAAAAATAAAAGTTGATTTTTTTTATTTTTGAAACAGTTTGCAATGCCAATGGCCTTATACTTGGCATTGGCATGCTTCCTCAATGATATGCAGCCTTTATTTGGAGCTGTCACAGCTCCGTTTCGGATTTTGCAGAAATGTACTCAGTTACTAACCAAGTACATTTCTGCAAATAGCACTAGTATTGCACGGACTATTGCAAGCTTCCTGGATTGCAAAATCACCTCATTTTCATGAATTTCTTTTGCAAATGAGGTGATTTGCATACCAGGGCTTAGTCCGTGCATGATTAGTGCAGGAGATCTTGTGCACGCCCCTGCAGGCTTTTCCTGGATCGCACGGCAGACATATTGCCTGTCAGAGCTCCTGCACTAATCATGCATGCCGTGCAGGGCATAGAGAACCTGGGGGTTTGTAAAGAGCCCCAGTGCTGATGACTAGTATTATGGTTCTAAGAAAAAAAGGAGTTTAAATTCTTAAGTAACTTATATCACATATTTAGCTGGCAAACAGAAAATGTTTGTTCTTTTAATGTAAATGGTTTAAGAGTGAAATGGACATTCTTTAAGTAGTTTGTCAGACACTGGTCTTGGTAAATCCACAGAGACACTATAATTAATTAGAGAAGGCATTTGCCTTTAAACTATTTAGTACTCTAACCAGTTCATATTAGAGTGCTTCCCCTCCTCTGTCATGATGACACAGCATTTGAAAGATGTGAATGACAAGTCTTTCATATCATTCCAACTCTTCGGTGAAATACTTGGGTAAGCATGTAACTAATAAATTTCCGCTAGTTTACTGAGAAAAAAAATGAGTACCATTATCTTTGGAATAATGCTGGCATGCAATCTGAAATAATTTAAGATGAAGAATTGTGTCTTAGATATTTAGTAATTGCCAATTAATGTTTTCTTTCAAAGTGAAAACCAAGCATCTAGCTGTCACTAAGCACAATATTGCCCTATATAACTCAGCAATCAATAGGTTCATAGGTTCTTAGGTGGGTACTAGGCTATCTGCCCGAAGGCATTTATAAGCCTAGCCAGAATGTGTTGGCTTTCACCGCCCCCTTAGATTAGTTTCCTGTGCCACTGTCCAGCAGAGCCACTGAAGTGATCCCCGAAGTAAACTTTCTGTTTTCCATCCACTTGTCAATGTTTCTTTTGAAGTGTGTTAGCGAGGAGCTCTGCCTAATGTAGATTGGGATCTTGTTCCAAAGCATGGGAAGTCTCTGGGACAGGAATCTATCCCTCCAGCACGTCCTATTTATTGTTGTGGTGAGGTTTAGATCCCTAGAGCGTGTGGCTCGAGGGGATAAGGTTTTCTTTAGGTGGGGCATGTCCATCAATTCTGGGTTGGACATGGCCTTGAATGTCAGGCAGAGATCACCTCTGAGTAGGCGGTATGCAACCGAGTACAACTGGAGTTTCTTCAGTCGAGCTGCATAGGGCATCTGTTTGAGGCCATTGATCCTCTTGGTGAGGTTGGTGAGGTACTTCTGTGGTCTTTCCAGCTGTTGCAGGTGTCTTGTAAGGTACATCCCAAATGGGGCATTGTACTCTAAGATGGGTCTGATGAGTGATGAGTAGCGGGGCACAATGAACTCTTTTGATCTGGATGAGAACCCTTTTGTGATTAGGTGGGCCATGTAGAAGGATTTTCTAACCACTTTGGCAATGTGATTATCAAAGGTGAGATTACTATCTAATTGGGTCCCCAGATCCCTTATTATGTCTTCCATATTTAGGGGACTGCCACTTATGTGGTAGTTTGTGGGTACTTTATTTTTTCCAAAGGGGATGACTATGTACTTTTTGGCATTTAGCTTGAGGCCATGATTTTGACACCAGGTATCCATCTCAGTGAGACTCTTTTGGAGGATGTCTGTGTCAGCCGGAGAGTCACTTATAGCCCCTAGTTTGCAGTCGTCTGCGAACTTGGTCAGCCATAGTCCTCCTGTGCTTGCCTGTACCTCTGAGAAGTATATGCCGAACAGGAGGAGTCCTAGGACTGAGCCCTGGGGAACACCACTTGTAACCGGTTTAGAGACGGACCTAGCTCCCGCAACTGTCACCATGTGGGTTCTGTCCGTGAGCCAGTTGGCAACCCATCTTGTGACGTAGGGGTTTATGTTCAGGCTGGTGAGCTTGTCTATAATGCCAGAATGGGGAATGGTGTCGAAGGCCTTAGCAAGGTCTAGGTAGGCTGTGTGTACCACCTTACCCTCATCTATAGCCTTGGTAACTGTCTCAAAAAAGTCCACCAGGTTTAGAAGGCATGATCTGCCCTTAACAAAGCCAAACTGGGTAGGGTCCAGTGTTTGGAGGTTCCCAATGTCTCTATTAATGAGTTCCATGATGATGTGCTCCATAGCCTTGCAGGCCAAGCTAGTCAGGCTTATAGGGCAATAGTTCCTGGGGTCTGTTGTGGCTCCACCTTTGTGTTGCAGAATAACTGTTGATGTGCGCCACTCTATGGGTATGTAGCCTGTGGAGAGGCTGGGTTTGAACAGTGTATTTAGGTGAGGGGTTAGTTCGTCTTTGAGCTCGTGTAGGACGCAGCCTGGGACACCGTCCGGTCCCATTGATGCTGAGTTTTTGGCTTTGAAGAGGGCTGTTTTAACCTGAGTGTCTGTGATATCTTTGGAGTCCTTGGCAATTTTTCTTTCAAAGCTCGCCTTGGATGATTTTATGAGGGATCATAGTTTCTTGCTGATACTGATCAGGGATGTCTTCCCTTCTTGGAATTTTACTCTTTTCTGTACTAGTTTCCTCCTTCTATTGTATAGCTTGTTTAAGGCAGGAGTCCACCAGACCAGTTTCCTTTTCTTGGAGTAGTGAGTCTTGGATTTGCTTGGGATGGCATGATCCATGCATTCTTGTAGCTGCCCGTAGAATGCATTAGTAAAGGATTTTGCAGCTTGGACAATGTTATCCTTCAGCATGGGGGCTTTGAAACTTTCCACCTCAGTCTAAAGTAACGTGAAGTTTGCTTTTGAAAAGTTTTTCATGGTGGCTTTCTTGTCCGGGGGTGGGGGCAGAATATGGATATCCAAAGTGATTTGTTTATGGTCAGATCTAACCAGCGAGGGGTTGACCTCTGGTGTGGAACACCGGTCGCCCATGTTGGTGATGACCAGGTCCAATATGTTGTCACCTCTGGTGGGAGTGTTGACCAGTTGAGCCAGGGTGTTTGAGTTTATAAATTCTAGGAAAAGTTGGGAAAGGGATTTAGTACTTGAGTAGTTCTCCCAGTTAATGTTTGGGTAATTGAAATCATTCAATATTAGGGTGTTTGGTAGGACCTTTATGTTTCCCAGTGTTTCCAGAAACACGGAATGGGGGTCCTGGGACAGGGTGATCTGTAGCAAGCTACAGTTTGAATTGCAGTTTTGCCCATTGTTAGTTGCACGTGGATGATCTCTGAAGCATAGTGCTGTGCCACTAACCTGGAGGTGTGGGTATCCTTGATGAATATGGATACGCACCCGCCTTTTGTATTTCGGTTTGGGTACTGTGGCCGAAATGTATGGTATGAGTTGTAGCCTGGTAGTGCTGGGTGCTCTCTGGAGCCTTAAACCAGGTTTCTGTTACTGCACATATATCGATTTTCTCCATACTGAGGAGTGCCTCAAGTGCGTGCATTTTGTGGTTTAGACTTCTGGCATTGAGTAGCATTACCCTCAGTTTTTTGTTACTTGTGCTATTTACGACGGTGGGTTTGTCTTTTGGGCCTTGCCTAAAAAAGGCACTATGGGGGTGACAAGAGCCTTGGCAAGTATTCAAAAGCCTAAGAGTGACAGGTGCAAGCCATCTCTAGTGAAGCAGCGTGGCTTGTCGAGCATGTCATCCCAGGCAGACAGACACTAGATCCCCTTTGAATGACACCAGAAACTTAGCCAATTGTTGAAATCGAGAATTTTTTCTTTATACCGTGGTATCATTCTTGGTGAGGGCAGGATGCTGCTCAGGGTCAGGGTCATACCGGCCTGGGCTACATGATCAGATAGCTCTTCCATGTCTCTTTTCATGTAGTCCAGGTAGGTACGGCTCAGGTCATTCACACCAACATGGACAATGACAGAGTCATATTTGTACTTGTTCTGGAGTGACCTGAGTGCTTGAGCTCCTGCAGAATAAAATGGCAATGCAATGTTCAACACAGCTCCAGGAGGAAAGTGAGCACGTGCCATCTAATTGTAATGTGCAACATCAGTTAAGCTTTGTCACCTAATCTTGCCAATGCATGTCCTGTTTTAGAGGCACTGCTGAGGTTCTAAATGGATTTCTGCTGGAGATGGCTAGGAGCAGAATGGATAGCATTAGTCACAGGGTCTGGACTTTACACGCTGTCTCAGTGACACACACTTCACTTCAGCAAATCCAGAAATATCTGTAGATATGTAAGCATCCCAGGATTAATAAAGATCAAAATGTAATTTTTCTCCTCTCCCTTAATCTGCCAAAAACTGAATATGATTAATTCTTTGTCAATTTACATATTTCTGGGCTAACAATTTGAATGCAGTGAATGATTACTGGTTTCACTTCTACCGGCTAACTTTGTTATACTTTCTGATTTCACTGATTATGTGTTGTTAACTGCTATAGTTTTTAATCCCAAATATTGGAGTTTACAGTCAGTGGTCCTGGGCCTGCAACATTTCAGTAATCTGTGATTTCTTTCAGTAACACTGTACTGCCATGTACATTTAAAAAGGATTACGCAACCAACCTTCCTTTCCTTCTTATTCAAATCTGTCATATCCAGATAGTGAACTAGCCAAAAGAACTTTTTCTGCCATAACCCAGGTACAAGGCATGTGTAAATGCACATAATACAAATAACTACACAGAAAGCCACTCTCACTCTGTGGGCATGAATTGCACTCCAGTAATCTCAGCCTTCAGGCCTTATCAAGCTGATGTTATTGAATTGCACAGTAGTAGAGGCAATGTACAGCTTTCAGCTAACCAGCATATCTCTCTGAGAGAAACACAAAACTCTGTGCAAAAAAAAATGTACACGAAAAGCTTAGCCAAGTGAAGGCAAGCCATGAAATAAAATGGAGTAGACAGTTAGTAGACAGTAGTCAAAGATGAAAAGAAATAAAAATCTTTAGAGACAGGTTTGTTTTTTTCAGGATAACAAAGTATTTTACGCCTTTCAAAAACTTGTTTTCCTTGAAGTACCTTGGAGGTGCTGAACTGCTGCAGTGTATGGCAGTCCCTTGTGTAACATGGTCTCACCAGTTTTCTTGTACCACTTCTATTCAGAGCTCTTTCTTCTCATTGTTTCTGGTTCATTGGATTTGTCAAGCCTATGACCTACTGGCCTTTAAGATGTTGCGATGACATTATCTCATGTTGTTTATATAATAATCAAAGCTGTTTTGAATACTGTAAGGGAGACAGCTAAATTTATTGTGAGCATTAATTTATTACAAAGTATTTTTTTGCATATCCTTATTTTAACTTTTGTGTAAATAGTTAATTATTGAAAATAATCACCAAATGAGGCCTGTTAGCATCAATATTCGAGAATAAATGAAACAGTTCCATCTTAGTAAGTAGTAAACATCCATACCACTCTTGTTCAACTAGCTAAATTAAATGCTAATTATTTATTTTGTTCTATTCTGTCTGCTACTGAAATATGAAAAGTTGATAGAACCATATCAGTTCAGGTCACTTAACATCAAGATTAAGTCCTTTGATAATTAGCGTATAGGTAAAAGTAATAATCAAAATAAAAAGGAAAAAAGGAACACATTCAGAAATTGTGGAGGTATACCCTCAGACGGTATACATTGTAAGATATGGAGTTCTTTACTCTGACCATTTAGGATATGCTGAGAATGAAAGGAAAGAGGCAAAGTGTGTGGGTCATGACCTTACATACCATATGGGACATAGCTCGAGGGCACATCTGAGGCATTATTTTCATCTTGGAAAGTCTCAAAAGAGTAGCCAGGAAAGGACTGTGTTTCTTTGGGTGACCTTATGCTGTGCCACCCAGAGTTAAGCTTGGTATGTCTGATTAGTTATCCAGCATTCTCTGGAGTGAAGAGGGGCATTGTTTCTTTCTACCCGAGTGTTGATGAGAGAAGGGTAGATTGTGAGGCCATGGAAGTTATCCCATATAGAATTAAATCTGCACAAAGAAAACTGCAGTTACAGGATAACTTGTAAAAAAAAAATCATCCTTGAGTTAAGTCCCATGAGCGGTGGGAGTAAGACAACTTAAAAAATATGTTGCCATAACCCAGTAGTCCCCTGGGCAAGATATCTGTGGCATACAGAACAGACCTCAGGGAATACAATGCAGATAAACTTTCTAGGGAAAAATAGTAAAATACATAAATAAATGGTAAATGCACGTCCCTGAAAATAAGTGCCATTTTGGTGATGAAGTGGTTTGTGACGGCTTCTGAAAAATGGAAAGTCTGGTTATTACCTAGTGTATTGCCTTTTTCTGTTCTGTAAAAATAAGTAAATATTTTCCTTGGGATCACAGTATGCTTTCATGACAGTTGTGTAGATTTTGTGAGCACTCAAGGCAGATTCTAGAGAAGCCTGAATTATCATTAACAATTACTAGAACCAGAGATACAAACCTTAATCAGCAGATGCACAGGACATGATGGAGAGATAAGATCATCACCTAGCTAATTCCCCAACTCTGTAACAAACTTCGACTGCAGGTTAAACAATGTAATTCAATATCTTCTTTCATATTAATCCTAATCAACTGGATGGGTGCTCTCATATTTACCTGAGGACTAACTGGCCTCTCCTTCCTTGAAAAAGAAGATAAAGTCTGAGGGCGAGCATTGGCAAGGTGTACATGTTCTTTGAAATAAATGCCCTGGAGATGCCTATGAAGCCACTGAAACCTATACAAAAAGTTTATTATGAAAAAAAAAGCATATGAAACAATAACAGGGATGTTGTAAAGTAAGTGCATCCATATGACACTCCTACTAGAACACAATTCATATGTGGAATACCACGCTTGACAAAGATCAGCAGAAGTCACCCTTTTAGTTTTGCTTCTGTTCTGTGGACACCAGTGTTAAGTAAGTTTTGCAACATTTCCTGTATTTTGCGTTTTGCTACTGTCTACTTATAGGAACATAAGAACAAAGAAACAATACTATAGGTTCATAGGTTCATAGGTTCATACTAGGCTATCTGCCCGAGGGCATTTACAAGCCTAGCCCATAGTTTTGTGGCTTACGCCACCCCTTTAGTATGGGGAACTATACCCATTATTTTGCTGTGCCTCTGTTGAGCAGTGACACTGAGGTAATCCCTGGGGTATATCTGCGATCTCCCATCCATTGGTCAAGATTTCTCTTGAACAAGGCCAGCGAGGTGCTCTGCCTCACATATACCGGGATTTTATTCCACAGCATAGGGAGTCTTTGGGTGATGAATCTATCCCTCCAGCACGTCCTATTAATAGCCGTGTCGAGGTTTAAGTCTCCCGCCCTTGTGGCTCTGACGGATCTAGATTTTTGAGGTGAAGCATATTCATCAAATCTGGGTTTGACATGGCCTTGTATGTTAGGCAAAGGTCACCTCTGAGCAAGCGGTGCGACTGAATAGAGCTGGAGTTCTTTCAGTCGGGCAGCATAGGACAGATGTTTGAGACCCTTTATCCTTTTGGTGAGGAACTTTGTGGCCTCTCCAGCTGCTGCAAGTGTCGGGTCAGATACATTCGAATGGGGCATTGTACTCAATCATTGGTCTGATGAGTGATGAGTATAGGGAGACTATGACCTCCCTTGATCTAGATGAGAATCCCTTCATGATAAGGTGGGCAATGTAGAAGGTCTTCCTAACTACTTTAGCTACATGGGTGTCGAATGACAGACTACTATCAACCTGGGTCCCCAGGTCCCTGATAACTTCTTCTGTACTCAGTGGATTGCCACCTATTTGGTAGCTAGGGGTAACCTTGTTTTTCCCGAAGGGTATGACTATGCATTTTTTGGCATTTAACTTTAGGCCATGGCTCTGGCACCAGTTATCCGTTTCTGTGAGACCCTTCTGAAGGATATCTGTGTCAGATGTGTTTTCTACTATGGCGCCCAGTTTGCAGTCATCTGCAAACTTTGTCAGCCATAACCCTCCTGTGTTTGCTTGTACTTCGGAAAAGTAGATGCCAAACAAGAGTGGGCCCAGGACTGAGCCCTGTGGTACACCACTTGTGACAGGCTTTGAGTCTGACATGGCGCCAGCAACTAAGCAAGACATCACCATGGCCATGAGATGGTGAACTAGATAAACATTTAGGTAGGGACACTTAAAAGTTTGTACCTCTGTTCAGCTTTTAGCAGCTTGGGGGTGTTTTGCAGTCTGGCGTATTTGTTGTTTCCATGCTCTCCTTCTCTGCATATTCTCTTTGTCCTTCTTTTCCCAACAACCTACCTAGGCTGCAATATTTCTACAAGAAGGAGAGGTTGTCTTGTTAGACCTTGTCAAAGCCCCTTCTCCGACTCTTCAGAAGTAGTTCATATAAAAGATCTGAATATGGAAATTCCTTCTCACTGATGAGAGATGTCCACCGGAATGACATGCTCCAACCACCACAATTATAGCTATGGACCAGCAGATCTGAAAGCAAATCCAGTTCCATCCATCCATTTTCTTAACTACTTGTCTTGGTAAAGGGTGATGGTGGCAATGGGCTGTGTAAGGTTGACCAGACTCCTCTATCTCAAGCAACAGCTTTCAGCTCTTCCTTAAGGAACCACAGGTATTCTCAGACAAGCTGAGAGATATAATCCTCTAACACATCCCAGGTCTGCCCTAGACCCTCCCCTCCCCCTCGTTAATGGGTAATAACAGGTACTCTTCTTGTGGGCGATGCCTAAGAAGCATCCACACAAGATGCTCAACCTAGCTCAACTGGCTCCTCATTTTATCTACTTATTTGACATTTGTTAACCGGCTAGGTGATCTAGTCGAAGACCCCTTTCAGCCATGACCCAAGCCATACATGGAAAAGCAAATAAATAAAACTGAAACATATACAAGGAGTGCTAGTAAGTAACATGCATAGAACTGACAGAAACACAAACAAAATAATTGTTTAAAAGTATATTGTGCAATTTACAATGCATGCTCTGCTAATAAAAAACTCAGAAGCTTATGTGAATTTGTGCAGCATGAAAACAAATAAGGTAGAAAAGAGCCAATAGTGACTACACCCAGTAAATGACAGACTGCAAATAATCTGGGGTGATACGTGTTGTGAATAGAACAAAGGCAACTCCCCAAAGGTCAGATATTTGAGAAGCACATATAATGGTGTTCATTTTGGAGATGATGTCACAATGCTTTCTTAAATGAGGTTCTATTTTCCAGCAATTTAATAGATTCTGGAATACAGTTCCAGGAGGTGGGAACAATATTTGCTAAATCATCTTTTATAAATGTTTAGACTGAGTAGAGGTCTCTGTAGTTGCATAGCATCAGAGCTGTCAAGTGGATGGAAGGAGTTTCTGACTTTGAGCTTGTTGAGTAAAAAGAATCTTGAAAATGAGTGCACTGAAAAGCAGACCAGACATAGCAGTAACAGGGATCCAGTATACTTTAACCAGAGCAGTGCAGTGCAGTGGTGGTCTCTGATAGGACAGAGGTAGAAAAAAAAATCTTAGAACTTTGTTTTCTGCTGTTTGTAGGAGAGAAGTACTTTGTCCCAAGCATAATGCTGTTATTGGAAGGATGAGATGTAATCTTGCAATCAGATCATCTATGGAGGTTAGAAATTGTACAGGAGACTTTTAGTTGAGCAAGAACTTTTCTAATTTGTGTTTCAAAATGTCTGAGGAATGAAAAGTAATTAAGGGTCAAATACAAGTCCAAGACACCTTTTTGTTTGAACTCGGAGGAGAGTAGTACCATCAGGATCAGAGACAGTTATTGTTAAGGGATTACAGAGTCTTTTAGGGGTGCCAAATAACACTGAGGTTTTAAGAGTCACAGATAAATCCAACAATCCCAAAAATGGAACAAAACAAAATTGAATGCATATTGCAGAAGCTGGCAGAAAAAATGCTAGATTCAATGACAAACTCTCCAAACGTAAAACAAAGAAAATTTATTGAAACTTAAGCGCTTTCACTGCACCAACAATCTGCTTCTTCAGACAATTTAAAACTGAGAACATATGCTAATATATAGTAGACCAACCTATCATAGCAAATGACATCATCAGACAATTGTTTAAAGTACCACATACAAAATAAAAACTAAAAGCTTGACACTAATACTAATGATTAATGATAATAATAATAGTATAGCAGTGTTCAAAAACAACTGATGATATAACTAAACAAATAAAAACATAGACAAATACATATGAATAAATGTATAAACAAATATATATATAATTGATCACAGCTGACTAAAGGGGTCCATTACTTCAACCGTCTGGACTTCAGTAATGGTCTCAGAGGGACATTACCATTCAGCCCCATTACCTGGTGAGCCCCCAGCCTCAAGATCCATTCCAATTCTACCACCTCAGTGCGATTCACTAAATCACCCCCACGTATGTTAGGGTACAGTACATGAAGTACTTCAAATACAAAAATATGTGTGGGGTCCGTATTCAACATATGTTTGGCTAGGACACTAAAATCATGACCCTTACAGATACAATAGAGGTGATCTCTAATCCTCTCCTTGAGACTTCTATTGGTCTTACCCACATAGAAGTGAAAGCAGAGCTGGCAGTGGGCAAGGTATACAACATGCCTGGTGTTACAACTGGCACATCCTTTGATACTCCATTGATGACCCGTTACCGGATGTCTAAAGAATCTAGACTCATCAATATCTTGACAATAGTTACAACTATTGAATTTAGAAGTGCCACCAGTAATGGGATGCTGAAGCATGTTATACTTGGGGTAACATAACCATTGCTTCAGATTCCTTCTATTCCTATACACAAACCTAGGACCATTCTTCAAAAACTCAGAGAACCTATTGTCTACTTGCAAAATATGCCAATTGGTCCTAATAATATCTTTCATGTCCACTACCCCATATGCAAATGACAAAACTATTGGAGGGCACTCGCTAGTAATATGTGATGAATCAGGAGTCATGCATTTGTCTGAAAAATATGGACAGGCCCTGCCTTCTCATTCATTGAGTACTTTAAGGCATGCTTGATCTACCTCCTTGTCACCGTAACCCCTGGATATAAACTCATTCTTCAAATCTGACAGACTCTTGTCAAGATCTACAGGGTCACTAGAAAGTCTAGAGGCCCTCATCGCCTGTCCTTTAATAATGTTACTAAACGTGTGATTAGGATGCATGCTCTGCCTATGCAAATAAAATGGTCTGTAGCAATCTTTCCTGTGCATTTTGGTCTGTATGCAATCACCCTCCTTTCTGATGTTCACATCTAAAAAAGTCAATGCTTTCATTCGAGCAGGACATAGTAAATTTCAAAAAAACACTGCTGCCATTGAGACAATGGACAAAATCATCCAATTGCGATCTATCACGCTTCCAGGCAAAAACATGTCATCGACAAAACGTCGATAGATAACTATGTGGTGGCTCCATTTGTCCACCACATGTGAGTGCTCCCACTCAGACATGAACAAGTTGACATAAGAGTTAGCGCAACTGGTGCCCATGGCCACCCCGGATTTCTGGGAAAAACAATTGCCCTGAAACATAAAAATGTTGTGTTCAAGAACCATCTCTAGAAGAAGACATAGACATAAAAAATCTATAAATCTGCTCTCATACAAACCACTTCTACATAGAGCAGCTCTAACTATACCTATCCCCTCCTGGTTGGGGATACATGTGAAAAGTTATACATCTAATGTAACTAATAAATTTATGGTAGATGCATTTGTGTTCTTAGTCACCATGTCCAGGTCTCTTAAGAAATGTTCCGTGTCTTTAAGAATCACTTCACTTTTCTCAAGTACTGATTTAAGCTGTTTGTCCAAAAATATAGACATAGCCTCAGTTAACCACCGACTATAGGTCAAAATACTGGTCGGGTAGGGTTTTTATGTATCTTGGACAGGCCATGAACCTGGGGTATAAATGGGTGCTCAGTGATAAAATAATCCAAAAGATCTTTCGCAAGTATGCCTAATTTAAAGCATTCATATAAACCACTGTCAATCTCAGTTTTCATAGAATGTACCACGTCTACATTGACTCGCATGTACACATCACTGTCAGAAAGCATTTCATTCATCTTAGCACAATAGTAGTCAGAGTCAAGTATCACAACAGGGCCACCTTTGTCGGCCGGACGAATAACAATTGATTGATTTCCAGTCAAGTCATCAAATGCTTGACGTTCAAGTCTCGTTAAATTATAGCTAGAATTAACATTGAATCTACTCATAGCTGTATACATTTGTCTCTCACATACTGATAAAAAGACATTAAAAACAGGTGAAAAAACAGGTGGAAAAACACTGGGTTTATGATATACATTAAGTTTGTTCACTGAAATCTCATTAGTTGAGTCCAGATCTCGAAAAAATACATGTAGAGACAAATTGCGCAAAAATAAACACAGATTAACCATACAATCAACAAAATCTACCTTAGAAGTAGGTATGAATGATAGCCCTTTAGAAAGGACTGAATGTTCATGTTGTGTTAATTTATATTTGGATATATTCCACACTAGGTCATTGCATCCATTCCCCACATCTTCTTCAACGACCGATTCTGCTGGGTGGATGGTGGTTCTTTGCGTTTCTGCCCTTTTTGAGTCACTTGTCCGAATGAGTGCTTCCTCCCTGTGTGAAAAGGGAGGGGTAATCCTGGAAAATCCTGCTTATTTTGTTCAGGTAGAATTTTCCTGCGTACTACTTTTCCCAGGTCCGTAGATTTAGTCAATTCATGTGGCATACTGGCCCCTGGAGCATCCATCGCTGGTGTAGAGTACACAGATACAGATTGTTGTGGTGAGACCACGCCCCCATGTTGTTCACCACTGGGTACAGTGATCATAGTTGCATCCTCATTGGTTCGTTCTGTAAAATTCAAACCTTGTGTAGATGACAAAGATCGACCTGAAATAGATTGAACCCTGGCTCCTTCAGGATTATTAGCATTATTAGCATTGATATTATTGGCTTGCTTAGCCCCATTAAACTGTGATCTGGGCCAGGCAAAAACATGTTGGTTACTAAAGTCAATAATGTCCCAAATTAATATCTTCCTTTTAATAGCAAGCAGGCGTTTTTCATAACCATCCACTTTCTCTATGACTTCATTAAGAAAAACTTCAGAATCACCAGCACCCAAGCACTGGCCCAATTCATGTTGTTGTTCACAAATCAGTTGACTCAATTCTACTTCCATGGGCATAAAGAAATTGATAAGATTTAAATAAGCTCACCCAGTCTCGAGATTAATCCTCTGCCAGCGTGCTAAAAGATCAGGATACATATTCCCGTAGGTTGGCATGTTTAGCACACAAAGTTTTCTAGGGATGGCATGGTGCTCCAAACATGCCTCCAAATCAAAATGTTGGCACCATAACCTCTTAAATTTATAGAGGTTATTCTCAAGATTTCATTTGACTTCACGTGTCCTAATGTCAACTGGACAAGAAGCCTCTTGTTCAGTCGCTAAATGCAGCTCATCTGAACAAAGCGGGTTATGCTGTATATGTAATACTAAAATACTAAAGTTTTTCTTAATGAAGTCATAGAGAAAGTGGATGGTTATGAAAAACGCCTGCTTGCTATTAAGAGGAAGAAATTAATTCAGGACATTACTGAGTTCACTAACCAACATGTTTTTGCCTGGTCCAGATCACAGTTTATTATTATTCATTTGGAAGCATGTTTGGAGCACCATGTTATCCCTAGAAGACTTTGTGTGCTAAACATGCCAACCTACGGGAATATGTATTCCGATCTTTTAGCATGCTGGCAGAGGATTAATCTCGAGACTGGGCGAGCTTATTTAAATCTTATCGATTTCTTTATGCCCATAGAAGTAGAATTGAGTCAACTGATTTGTGAACAACAACATGAATTGGGCCAGTGCTTGGGTGCTGGTGATTCTGACGTTTTTCTTAATGAAGTCATAGAGAAAGTGGATGGTTATGAAAAACACCTGCTTGCTATTAAAAGGAAGATATTAATTTGGGACATTATTGACTTTAGTAACCAACATGTTTTTGCCTGGCCCAGATCACAGTTTAATGGGGCTAAGCAAACCAATGATATCAATGCTAATAATCCTGAAGGAGACAGGGTTCAATCTATTTCAGGATGATCTTTGTCATCTACACAAGGTTTGAATTTTACAGAACGAACCAATGAGGATGCAACTTCGTTCACTGTACCCAATGGTGAACAACATGGGGGCATGGTTTCACCACAACAATCTGTATCTGTGTACTCTACACCAGCGACGGATGCTCCAGGGGCCAGTATGCTACTTGAATTGACTAAATCTACAGACCTGGGACCAGTAGTACGCAGAAAAATCCTACCTGAACAAAATAAGAAGGATTTTCCAGGATTACCCCTCCCTTTTCACACAGGGAGGAAGCACTCATTCAGACAAGAGACTCAAAAAGGGCAGAAACGCAAAGAGCCACCATCCACCCCAGCAGAATCGGTCGTTGAAGAAGATGTGGGGAATGGATGCAACGACCTAGTGTGGAATATATCCAAATATAAATTAACACAACATGAACATTTGGTCCTTTCTAAAGGCCTATCATTCATACCCACTTCTAAGGTAGATTTTGTTGATTGTATGGTTAATCTGCTTTTGTTTTTGCGCAATTTGTCTCTAAGTGTATTTTTTCGAGATCTGGACTCAACTAATGAGATTTCAGTGAACAAACCTAATGTACATCATAAATTCAATGTTTTTTTATCTGTTTTTCCACCTGTTTTTAATGTCTTTTTATCAGTACGTGAGAGACAAATGTATACAGCTATGAGTAGATTCAATGTTAATGCTAGCTATAATTTAATGAGACTTGAACGTCAAGCATTGGACTACGTGACTAGAAATCAATCAATTGTTATTTGTCCGGCTGACAAAGGTGGCCCTGTTGTGATACTTGACTCTGACTACTATTGTGCTACGATGAATGAAATGCTTTCTAACACTGATGTGTACATGAGAGTCTATGTAGATGTGGTACATTCTATGAAAACTGAGATTGACAATGGTTTATGTGAATGCTTTAAATTAGGCATACTTGCGAAAGATCTTTTGGATTATTTTCTCACTGAGCACCCATTTATACCCCAGGTTCATGGCCTGCCCAAGATACATAAAAACCCTACCTGACCAGTACTTCAACCTATAGTAGCGGGTAGTGGGTGGTTAACTGAGGCTATGTCTATATTTTTGGACAAACAGCTTAAATCAGTACTTGAGAATACTGAAGTGATTCTTAAAGACACGGAACATTTCTTAAGGGACCTGTACATGGTGACTAAGAACACAAATGCATCTACCATAAATTTATTAGATACATTAGATGTATCACTTTTCACATGTATCCCCAACCAGGAGGGGATAGGTATGGTTAGAGCTGCTCTATGTAAAAGTGGTTTGTATGAGAGCAGGTATATAGATTTTTTATGTCTTCTTCTAGAGATGGTTCTTGAACACAACAGTTTTATGTTTCAGGGCAATTGCTTTTGCCAAAAATCCGGGGTGGCCATGGGCACCAGTTGCACTAATTCTTATGTCAACTTGGTCATGTCTGAGTGGGAGCACTCACATGTGGTGGACACATGGAGCCACCACATAGTTATCTATCGACGTTTTGTCGATGACATGTTTTTGCCTGGAAGCGTGATAGATCGCAATTGGATGATTTAGTCCATTGTCTCAATGGCAGCAATGATTTTTTGAAATTTACTATGTCCTGCTCGAATGAAAGCATTGACTTTTTAGATGTGAACATCAGAAAGGAGGGTGATTGCATACAGACCAAAATGCACAGGAAAGATTGCTATAGACCATCTTATTTGCATAGGCAGAGTATGCATCCTAATCCCATGTTTAGTAACATTATTAAAGGACAGGCGATGAGGGCCTCTAGATTTTCTAGTGACCCTGTAGATCTTGACAAGAGTCTGTCAGATTTGAAGAATGAGTTTATATCCAGGGGTTACAGTGACAAGGAGGTAGATCAAGCATGCCTTAAAGTACTCAATGAACGAGAAGGCAGGGCCTGTCCATATTTTTCAGACAAATGCATGACTCCTGATTCACCACATATTACTAGCGAGTGCCCCTTAATAGTTTTGTCATTTGCATATGGGGTAGTGGACGTGAAAGATATTATTAGGACCAACTGGCATATTTTGCAAGTAGACAATAGGTTCTCTGAGTTTTTGAAGAATGGTCCTAGGTTTGTGTATAGGAATAGAAGGAATCTGAAGCAATGGTTATGTTATCCCAAATATAACATGCTGCGACATCCCAGTACTGGTGGCACTTCTAAATGCAATAGTTGTAACTATTGTCAACATATTGATGAGTCTAGATTCTTTAGACATCCGATGACGGGTCACCAAAGGAGTATCAAAGGATGTGCCAGTTGTAACACCAGGCATGTTGTACACCTTGCCCACTGCCAGCTCTGCTTTTACTTCTATGTGGGTAAGACCAATAGAAGTCTCAAGGAGAGGATTAGAGATCACCTCTATTGTATCTGTAAGGGGCATGATTTTAGTGCCCTAACCAAACATGTGTTGAATACGGACCCCACACATACTTTTGTATTTCAAGTACTTCATGTACTGTACCCTAATATACGTGGGGGTGATTTAGTGAATCGCACTGAGGTGGTAGAATTGGAATGGATCTTGAGGCTGGGGGCTCACCAGGTAATGGGGCTGAATGGTAATATCCCTCTGAGACCATTACTGAAGTCCAGACGGTTCAAGTAATGGACCCCTTTAGTCAGCTGTGATCAATTGTATATATATTTGTTTATACATTTGTTCATATGTACTTGTCTATGTTTTTATTTGTTTAGTTATATCATCACTTGTTTTTGAACATTGCTATACTATTATTATCATCATTAATCATTAGTATTAGTGTCAAGCTTTTTGTTTTTAGTTTGTATGTGGTACTTTAAATAGTTGTCTGATGATGTCATTTGCTGTGATAAGTTGGTCTACTACATATTAGCATATGCTCTCAGTTTTAAATTGTCTGAAGAAGCGGCTTGTTGGTGCCGTGAAAGCGTTTACTTTTCAATAAATTTTCTTTATTTTACGTTTGGAGAGTTTGTCATTGAATCTAGCATTTTTTTCTGCCAGCTACTGCGATACACTTTCATTGAGGTTTTAAGAGTGTTAGATGATAATCTGTTGTTGTGTAGCCAGTTCCAAATAATAAAAGAAGTCTGGAGTTCATTGACAAGACTGTGATGCTCTCTGCTCACCTTGGTAAATACAGTGTCATCTGTGTATAGAATGCAGTTGATAAAATGTTGAAGGCCCCAAGAAAGATCATTAATGAAACAGGACAAAAGAAGATAACCAAGTAAAGAATCTTGTGGATTAGCTTTACTACTAGCACCATACAAAGTTATTAGAGACAAGGAGAATAAAATAGATCTGTGAAAAATACCTGGCAGATCACTGTGGCACAACAAAGTTCAAAGTGCAAACACTTTGTTGTCATTGTATAACACAACAAAATTATGTTATGACAACTTTATGGGTGCAATAAAATCCACAAATAAAACACTAAATAAAGATAAAATATAAATCATGCAAAACATATCGCATACTCCAAAAAAGATTTACATCAAACAATCAAAATAACCAAAGCAAACTATTATACCAATATACGACAGACTAATCATTATTGCACTTATTAATGAACAGTGTATCATATGATATATTGCATTTATAGTGTATTATTGCACTTTACCAACAGAACTTATTGCAAATATTCAATTAATAATTATCTCAGACTGAGAATATTTATAATTCAGAAAATTTATGACAGTTGGAAAGAAACATTTTTTTTAAATCTATTTGTACGTATGCAAATTGATCTAACTAACCTGCCTGATGGTAGGAGCTTAAACAAAACATTTCCAGAATGGGCATTATCCCTGATATTTTTTGCTTTTCTCACACAGCGGGTTTTATACAAATGTTCAAGTGATGGTAAATCACTTCCAATAATGACCTCTGCTGTTTTTACAACCCGCTGCAAAGCTTTTTTTCACAGCCTTAATACATCTGTTGTATCAAGCTGTCATAAATTAGTCAGGATGCTCTCTTTTGTGCATGTATAAAAGGTAATCAACAGCTTCTGAGGAAGGTTAACTCTCCTTAGCTTCCTCGGAAAATAAAGGCATTGTCGTGCTTTGCCTATTACATTCAAGGTATTATCAGCCCAGGTCAGATCTGCTGCAATGGTAACTCACAGAAACTTAAAGCTGGAAACTCTTTCCACAACCTCTGCATTAATTATTATCGGACTATGGTTGATCTTTTTAGTGGTCCTAAAATCCAGAATAACTTCTTTAGTCTTTTTGGTATTTAAGCCAAATTATTAACACCACACCATGTTGTCAGGTTCTGAACTTCCTCCCTATATGCAGTCTCATTGTTGTGTGATATAAGCACAATGGCAGCCCTATCATCAGCAAATTTAACAATAATGTTTGATTCATGGATATTTTGACAGTCATGGGTACAAAATGCATAAAAGAGGGGACTTAGTACACAGCCCTGTGGCACATCTGTGGTCAGGTTAAGAGTATAAGATATGTGCTTGTCCAACCTAACAAACTGAGGGCGGTTTGTAAGAAAGTCCAACATCCAATTGCATAAAGATGGAGCAAGTCCTAGTCCATGTAATTTATTTATCAGCTTATTTGGTACAACAGTATTGAATGCTGAGCTGTAATCAACAAAAAGCATTGTAACATAAATGTTAGGGTGTTCCAAATGTGAGAGGCAGCATGCAAAGCCATACATACAGCATCCTCAGTTGATCTGTTTGTCTGATAGGCAAACTGATGTTGATCTAAATCAACTGTAATAGAAGTTTTAATGTGAGTAATTACCAGTCGTTCAAAACATTTTGCAATGACAGGGGTAAGAGCAATGTGTTGATAATCATTAAGACATGTTTTCATAGATTGTTTTGGTACAGGCACAATGGTCATAGAGTCCAAGCATATGGGGACTACATATAAGTAAAGAGAGATGCTAAATATATGCTTAAATACCTCCGCCAGTTGATCAGCATCGGCCTGAAGCACACTTCCATGCACATGGTCAGGGCCTGCTGCTTTAATTATATTGATGTTTTTAAGCACCCACTGCACTTCATTCATATGCAGAACCAAAAGTTGTAAATCTCCAGTTACATTAATACTGATTGTCGGTTGGTTATTATCTTTGTCAAACCATGCAAAGAAACCATGTAGTTCCTGTGCTAAGTTGGTATTATTATCAGCCAACCTGTATTGTATGCCACTTTTCCTTTTACAATTCATGATTAACTGAATGTCTTGCTACATCTGCTGTGAATTCGAGTTACTATCGAAGTCCTCCTCAGTCCATTGTCTGTACTTAAGTTTTGCAGACTTAATACTCTTCTTAAGACTAGCTCTGGCAACTCTGCAGGCTAATGTATCCTTTGATATAAAGGCATTGTCCGTTTCCCTAAGCAACTGTTTAACATCACTGTTCATCCACAGTTTCTCATTTGGACAAAACGTAACCCTTTTATTAGCAGTGACATTATCCACACAGTAATTAATGCACAACATTACAGATAAAGTGAAAGTATCCAAGTCTGCTTGCTAGAAAACTATATTCCAGTTTGTGTGTTCAACACAGTCCTGGAGTTGGGAGATGTCACCCCACAGTCCTGGAGTTGGGAGATGGCACCCCTCAGACTAAACCTTAACAGTCTTACTAGCTGGTTTAGTGCTGTTAATAAGAGCTGTATGCACATGAACAGAAACCAAAGAGAGATGATCAGACTGCCCAAGGTGGGGGGCATGGTACAACCGCCCAAGGTGGGGGGCATGGTACAACCGCCCAAGGTGGGGGGCATGGTACAACCACCCAAGGTGGGGGGCATGGTACAACAGCCCAAGGTGGGGGGCATGGTACAACCGCCCAAGGTGGGGGGCATGGTACAACCGCCCAAGGTGGGGGGCATGGTACAACCGCCCAAGGTGGGGGGCATGGTACAACCTTACAGGCATCTTTTATGTTTGTATAAACATGGTCTACAGTATTTTAACTCTTATTTTACAGTTTACATGCTGGTAAAATCTAGGAAATACATCCTTAAGCTTCATTTGATTAAAATCCCCAGCAAAAATAAAAACCATGCCAGGATGTAAATTCTGTTGTTTACTAATAACATCACACAGTAGTTGAAGTCCTGACTCAACAATACCTTGAGGTGGAATATACACTGCCATAACAATAGCAACTGTATGTTCCCTGGGCAAATAAAACAGTCGGCATCTTAACATTAGATATTCCACATATGGAGAACATAATTCATTAATCATGGTTGTACTAATGCACCAAGCAGTAATATAAACACACAATCCTCCACCAGTTTTCTTACTGGAATCAGCCGTTCTATCAGCCCGATAAAGTGTGCAACCAACTAACTCAAATGCACTATCTGGTATGCTGGAACTCAACCATGTGTTTGAAAAAAATAAAAGGATGCTGTCTTTCAAAGATTTATATGTAGAAATATACAATCAAAGTGCATCCATTTTATTAACTAATAATTTGGCATTCGCAAGAAAAACACTAGGAAGAGGATTTTTATATGGAGTAGCTTATAGCCTAGCTAACACTTCCCCACATTTACCCCTCTTTTGCTTCCTCTCTCTCTGTGTCATCAATGTCATCTTCTTACCAGGGTAGATGTCAACCTCCTGGGGTATTGCTGCTATATTGCAAGTAACTTTACTATTCAAACTATTCAGGCTGTTTGAACCAATTTGTAAAAGTTTCTGACGGCTATAACATGTGCTTACTCTCATTTTCCAAATGATAACAGTCAACATTAAAAACAAACAAAAGCACCTACACAGGAAGCATAAAGCTGCACCGTATATGCACGCCACCATCTTGTTTCAGCAGAGAATCTTATCTCGGACAGTTTGTATGCAAGTAAAGTTTTTATCAATACTACCAAATATTTTAATCAACTCCAAAAAAAAAAAAAAAAAACCTCCTGTAATCTTGCCTTGTTCCATATTGTAAATGTCAGTAATGGTAGTGTAATTCTGTCAAAATTTGGGTTATGTACTGCATGTTGCAGCAGTGGTTCTTGGCATGCCAGAGCAATAGCTGTACTCTGAAATCCTCCTGGGTTGATGAACTCAACACTATGTCTAACTCTCTGTAAAGGGACCTAATTTCTGACCTCAACATCTTAGTCACTACCCAAAGGTCATTATCATTGGTGAGTATGACAACACGGCCAATTTCTAAATGTTACCAACACCAGGAATTACATTTCTGTGGTCTTTCTCCTCATTTGTCCTTACTGTTCTTTGACTTTATGTCTCAAATGCTTGGTTTTGTTGAATTATTTAATCTCTGACTCCTGCTCATTTTTTTTCATTTTATTTATGTTTTGACATTTTACTTTATAATTTCCTTATCCTGACCTTAGGTCTTTCAGAAATGTTATTTCCAAATTCATTCCTTTTGTGTGCTACTGACATAAAAAGCACATCTATTTGAAATGTGTATATAAGATATTCTGCTACAATATTTGAACACTAGCAAACTTATTAAATATCTGGTGGATGACAATGCTAGTGCGGTACATAATGTGCAATATGGGGACCTTGCTTCACCTGTTCAAATCTTAGCTATGGTACAATGTCCCATGGCATATATGAACTGTAGATTAAGAACCCCATTGTTTGGAAACTTGTGCTCAAAGAGGTAGCAGGGTATTCTTATTCAAAATCAAGATGCAAAAAAATTCACAAGAAGTGTCTATGGCTCTGTGCATATACTGTGCAAGGCAAATCATTTTTATAACATACTAAACTATACCCTCTTCAGACATAAAGCCCTGATGTGGTACAAATAGCCATGCAACAGTTCTTGCCAGTGCCTTAATTTAGCTTTTTTGCATTATGCAAACACTGCCAAGTTAAACATCTGTTGTTATTAGCATGGAGATGCAGAAAGGAAAAGAACAAAGCTGTTTTGTTAATAATTGAGAAACTGCAGCTTCAACTTGTGTGACAATGATGAATTTTGTTTTATAACTGTATCAGTTCATGGAGGGTAAAATTAATTCAGTTTGACCTTTTGGCTACTGTTTTAATTAAAACTGTAGTTTTGATTTAAGCTGATAAAAATGCAGTAATTAAATATGAAAAAAAGTCATTATAGATCACTAGTTTTAATTCAACACAAAGGCATGTCATACCAGAGCATAATAAAATGATTTTTCAACCGTACTACGAGGCTCATTGACATACATTTTTTAAGAAATTCTTATCTATTGTAAACAGTCAAACTGAAATATTTCACTGTTAATTTGCCTAGTACAAAAGAGATCCAAACAGGAGATAGTTTATTTTATATTTGCTTGGTAAAGGCTTTCTATATGATTTGTCAAAGCTACATAAGCTTGTCATGTTCATTAGTTCGCATTTATGCTTCCCAAGTGAACTATAACTAGCAATTGTGCTCTCAGCTCTGCCAGCTCTACTAAAATTCACATTGTTTCCAAGCCAGTAGCAGTATGCAAAATCAGGAAACAACAAGTCTTAAATTAAAAAAAAAACATAAGGAGTAGACTATCTCAGAGCTGTAACTCAGAAAGGGGAATAACAGTCACTGTCAAACAGCTGAGTCCAAAACTGTGCTTGGACCCGACAGTTGCTAGGTAGGAATAAATATGAATTATTTTTAACCTGAGAGACACTACAGCTGAAGCTCAGTTTTGGGAGAATATGTTGGGACACCAAACAGAAGGGCAGGGAAATTAAATTTTGAATTGCTATCTAGAAAAATAAATACTTGCCTTAGGATAGAAAAACTGAAATATACTAGTGACCATCTTTACATGTAGCTTGGCATCACAGTCTTGATAATAACTGAAAAAGAATATCTGAA